>NW_020956253.1:1196099-1234153 GCF_003031625.1 Empidonax traillii | reverse complement strand
TCTGGATGACCTCTTTTCTAATATCCAACCTAAACCTCCTCTCCCACAACTTCAGGCCAACTTCATTCATCAGGAAAACTTCATTGTTTTCCACTGGGAGAGCTACACCAGAGGATAAATCATCCCTTCCATGCAGCTACCCATGCTTACCCCTACCTAAGCCATCAGCTGGCTCAAGGATTTAGATATCTGGCTAAAGCATCTCTTTGCAGACATTTCTGTGAAGTGATGGTGCAAGAGCCAGACATGACGTTGTTTATGAGCCACTGACACCACTCACTGAGTATTATCAGTAGACTCAAAACTGCAGGCACACTTAGCTGTGGCCAGAGGTGACCTGGTGGCTGCCAGCTCTCCCAGACACTGCTGTGGCTTGTCTTGTCGGGATCCTGTTGGCCTTTCTCAGACAACCCTTGGCCACATCACTTACTGGCTCCCTTCTGAGCCTCAGCTGGAGTTGGTTGGGATCATGGGAACACCATAATTGCCGTGGACGTCAGTCACGCCGCACGCACGGTCGGCTGCCACAACTCCACTCCTGCTTCCTAATGGTGTCTGCTTTCAGCCCTATTAATGACCATAATTATTTTCCTAAGCATAAATTGTTCCTAATGACCGTGGTCATTTTTAGCATGATAGCACAGCAAATGAGGCATCCATGGCACGGGATGAAGCCAAGGAACAACCCTGGGAAATGTCAGGCACACGGATTATTTACAGGGCTCTGTAGTTCCCATTGTTGGTTTGGAAGTTCAAAAGGATTGTCACTTCTCCTTGGCCCTTTCTGGCTGTGATCAGGGGTGGTCTTGGTGGTTTGTTTCATTTGCCCACTCCTCAAAAGTAGATGTTTCACTCAGGCAAAGGGATAGAGTCAGTAGATCTCTTCCGATTGCTGGTCACTGAGTGGTTTGCAAAATTATCGTATATTTCAAGAGAATCTGTCAGATCAAATCTGTCTCAAATAATTCAGCACTCTAAGCTGCAGATTACAGGTGTTCTTCTTTTCTGAAAGTTGTGAAGCTTTGTTTTTTTCATGCCCATCACTCCATTTAATCGTCACTGTTTCGGTCTCTGCTTTGGGGCTCTGTCAGGACTATCTGCAGCTCAGACAGGATGTAAGTCTTGGGTGTAATTTTCTTAGAAGACTTCATCACACATGATTAACTCATTTGTAGTCTTAATTAGATCTTGATCCTGGATGACTATTGAAAGATCTATAAGTTGATATTAGATTATTGGAGTAGTTAATTGTGCCCTGGGCACAGGCACCAAGGATTGACATCAAGGGCTGTAAGGAAAAACACCCACGGTACTGCTGCAGCCTCCAGGTTGGGGACAGGGCTGAGGGAGAGCTGGTGACTTCTGCTCCTGGGACTTCATGCCCACTCAGGAATTGCAGTTTTCCCTCCAGCTGCAACATCCTAAAATCATAGTGCTGTTGGAGAGTCTTCACTTCCATTAATGAGGTGTTTCTCTCTGTCACACTTGTTAAGAAAAGCGACTCAAGTAGAGCCCACGAGCTCAGAACTGAAATAAAAAGTCTGTGGCGTCACTACTAATGCCGTCCTCATGGAGAGGGAAAGGTTTCTGAGGAGTTGGGGTTAACTGTGTTTCCTGGACAGGACTGAAAACCCCAGGGAAGGGAGATGCTGTGTGTAAGAGGAGCTGAGTGACTTCCAGACACACAGCCTGCCCCGAGGCTCCTGGTGCTGTCACAAGTGGTCTCAGCTGCCATTCGTGGCAGCAGGTGCCCTTGGAGCACTGCTGTCTGCGGTGACATCGTGACTGTGGTGATTCTCCTCTGACTGAGCTCAGCCCAGTTTGGGACCAGGCAGAGGTCGTGGATGTGTGTGTGTGTGTGTGTGTGCACTTGTAGGTGGCTGCCCCGTGCCTGGGATGGTGTTTGCCAGGTGGTTGTGCACCTTAGGAATAGATTTCCAGATGTTTCTTTTCCTGCCACGAACAGGCAACTGTGGCTGCCCCATCCCTGGAAGTGTTCAAGGCCAGGTTGGATGGGGTTTGGAGCAGCCTGGCATAGTGGGAGGTGTCCCTGCCCATGGCAGGGATTTGGAACTGGATGGTCTTTAAGGTCTCTTCCGTCCCAAACAATTCCATGACTCTCTGAACAGTTTAACAAGCCAGACCACCAAGCTGTAGTGCCAATGTACTGGCAATATCCCATGGAGATGTTTGCTGGCTCTGGAGACCAACCCAACATGCCTAAATGATGGACACACTGGAGAAGGGGTTTGCACTCATCAAGCTGCTCAGGAAGGGCTTAGGAAGTGCAGAGGCTGCACAAAGGAGAACAACAGGCTGCTGACCTCATTCCTACCCATTCTCAGCACAACTTCCCCGGGTTTGGAGTTGAAAGGCTGGTTTGGGGCAAAGCTCAGGGACTGCTGAGTCTGCCGGGCTCAGACTAACCCTCCGTTAGCTGGCTGTGTGGATACACCCCAAAGGAGAGCAGAGGGTCTCCCAGGTATCCTAAAACGGAGCAGCCTTGCTCCCCTTGCTTTCCCCATGACCATCCATGTCCTTTGGGATGTGCCCTGCGTCATTCCTGCCCGGAGGGAGCTCCAGCTGCTCGGCACTGCGCCGCGACCCAGCCAGGCAAGGAGGCTGCAACCAGCTGCACCACCTGTTTTTCAAATAGAGCTCGTTTTGTGCTCTGATTCACTGCAGGCAGGGCTAAATCCAAGTGTTAGGCAGGAGGTGGGACTGATCCCGTGGATTTCCTCAGCCCGATGAGTGTTAATTTGATCCACGCTGCCGTGGCAGGGGGAAAAAACATGGGGGCGGTGCGGCTGAACATTGAGATTCTGAAAAGGGTGATGGAGAATTTAATGGATCTTGGCGGCTTAATGCTCCATTTTTCTTGTGATTCCCCTCCGTTCCTTATCTCTCGTATTTACATAAATTATGTGGACTCCAGGGAAGCTGCTCGGCACAGGAATTTAATCAACCTGAGTCTCAGGAGCCCGGTCACTGTGTAGCAGAAAGAGGGGAGAGGAGTGGAAAATAAAAAATAAAATAAAATAGGAAATAAGAAAAAAAGGGGGGGGGGGGGGGGGAGGAAAGAAAGAAACCATCAGAGCACGAGATGTGTGAAAAGGAACTGTTAATAACACCAGCCCTGAGCCACACTCAGCAAGGAGCTGGATTTCAGGAGCAGGGAAAGGATGACATCACCTTTTGCTGCACGCAGGTTTTTTTTGCAAGCAGGAGAGAACTGGTTGTTGGTGCTGCGGGTGTACAGCAGCCAGGGAGCCACTTTCACCACTCTCAACCCTGCCCTGCAGCTCTTGGAATTTCGGGATGCTTGTCAGGACATCCTGGCCTGGGATCTCCCTTCCCCTGGGGCCAAGCTCCTTTTTTTTTTTTTTTTTTTTCCAGCTCTTCAGCAGTGCTGTTAGAGGAGGGATTGGATAAAAGGGCTGGGAACGAAGTGGTTGCAGGATTGCCCAGCTCCTCCTCGCAGGATGACATAATGCCTGGTGTGGGCTCTGAACTCCTGGGTTGCAGAGGAGGGAGGGAAACCCACGTCGTGCTTCGGGGTGAATTCAAGCAGGGATGGAAATTCAGGAGGAAACCTGAAGGAAGGGGCATCTATCCCTGATTTTACTGCATGATTTTAAATACTTCTGCCCTCTCCATGTTCGACAGACAGACCCTCCCCACCTTCTGCTTTCGAATATCAAGAAAAAAAAAGTTCCTTTGTTTCAGAGTGATCTTCCCATTTTCTTTTGAGCTGACTGCTGACATGGGAGATTGAAACACTTGATTTTTAAAATGCTAGTCTAAAATTCTCATACTTTCCTGCTCTTTCTTTGGTGCCATTTTATTTCTAATGCAAAACTGATACCCAAATTCACACATGGCTTCCCTTTTTCAGTTAAGCCACTCTTTCAGCTAAGTGTTGTTGCATACTGAAAGAGGAGAGGTTTAGATGGGATATTGGGAAGTAATTCTTGGCTGTGAGGGTGGTGAGGAGCTGGCAGAGGTTGCCCAGAGAAGCTGTGGCTCCTCCATCTCTGGGAGTGTTCAAGGCCAGGTTGGACAGGGCTTGGAGCAACCTGGGCTGGTGGAAGGTGTCCCTGCCCATGGCAGGGGTGTTGGAATGGGATGATCTTTAAGGTCCCTTCTAACCCAAACCATTCCATGACTCCATGACTGTTTCTCCAAGATGATGGGATGCTCACACGGAACATCAGCTAAAGCTTTTTCGCAGGAGATTCTGCAGCACTGGAAAAGCCACTCAGCAAAATGAGGGAGTCTCCAGCTTGGAGGAATCTCTTTCTTGGAGCTTCCTCAATCACAGAGGTTGTCAAGACTTGCTTAGCCCGTGCCATGACTGCCCTGATCAGGTGCTGGACACAGTCCTGGTTTGAGCAGATGGTCAGATAGAAACCTCCAGATTTCTCTTCCACCCAACGTTGCTCTGATTCTCTGCAACCTCAGCCACACAGCAGATTTGCTGGGCTGCTTTTCCACCTGCACCCTGAATGACACAAAGCCAAGCATGTAACAGGAGCCCTTTGCAACTCCCCTTGTCAACCAAACCTGGTGTCTGAGCGAAGACAGAAGGGAGAATTTTGTTGTGGGGGATCTCAGGCACTCTGTTACTGATCCTGGCCTTCCCCTGCCTGCTTTCCAGTAGGATCAACCAGCCCAGGAAACACTTTGGAAAATCCCATTGCATTTCTTCCCATTCCTTTGCTGCTGACAGTGAGGGCAATGACAGTGGCTTGTCAGTGTTGGGGACAGCTTTATCAGGTGCTGGGCTTATCACAGCTCACCTTATGCGTGGTGACAACCTGCTCTGACTGCTTTATTAATCTGACAGGCAAATGCTCCTGCACAAGGGGCAGAAGGCCGGGATATGAACCATGAGATCCAAGGGTCTTCCTTGCCAAGGTGTGGAAGGGGAGCAATCCCTCTCTGTCTTGCCTGTGAGCTGGACTGACTGCTGTCCACACTGCCGCTGCCAAACTGCTCAGAATTGGGGCTGACGACCAAAATGCTGCTCCAAAGTCCATGGAAGCGCAACAAGACCCTCACTGGCACCAGTTTTGTCAGCTCATTGTGTTCAGTGTGTTTAATGAGCCAGCTGAGGAGGGGTTCAAGAAACCTTATCATTAGTCTACTGTTAGCCTAGAGGGCTTCTTTTTTTTTCCTTTGAGTGCTTTCTCCTGAAAAAAAGTCCCTCCTTGAGGTCTCTGTAACTCCCCATCCCACTGGATTTGTGTTGATTCAGCCCACATAGAGCTGGTCCAGCACTGACAGCAGGGCAGAAACAGCAGAACTCCACTGTGACACCCTGTAGTGACAGTGGTGAGGCATTGGAACAGGCTTCCCAGGGAGGTGGTGGAAATACCATCCCTGGAAATGTTCAGGAAACGTGTGGATGTGACAAGGCTTAGTGGTGAACGTGGCAGTGCTGAGCTGATGGTTGGATTCGAAGAAAAACACGATAAGAGTCATCTAAGCAGAAGAAAACTCCACACTGGAGACACATTTCTGAGCTGTTACCTTGACCCCCCCTTGCAATTAATGGGAGAAAAACATGTCTTAAGTAGCACAAATGCATTTCTCTCAGTTGGTTACAGAATGGACCCAGGAAGTAACTCCAAAGTAGGCCCATATTTTACTCACCTAAGGTTCAGTTCAGCTTGTTGCATTATTCATGACTTACTGCTCCTTCAGCTTTAGCATTTTGCCTAAATAAAGGTGCCTTGCAGTAAAGGGACCTTAAAAATCATTTCTGACTAGAGCAGGGACATCTTCCATTAGACCAGGTTGCTCCAAGCCCCATCCAACCTGGCCAGGATGTGTCCAGCATCACATTGCCTTGGCTTGGTTCCTTAGCCTGAGGGGCAGGCAGTGACAGCTAAATTCACCTAGTGGCCCCTTCAATCTGGAGCTAAACTTGGACCCCAGATCATTTCTGACGTGTGATTTCACTGGCACAACTCTCTAAAGACGGTAGGATAGTCAGGGCTCTTCAAAATGTTTGCAGTGTTTTATCTCCTGTAATATAAAGGGGACTTTTGTACTACAGTTTTCTTCAGAAGCTTAATTAAAAAGTTCTCTTTCTTTCTTTCCTTTTGTGCACTGAAAAAAAGTACAAGGAGAAAGGAGGTGGATAAAATAAAATAGAAGTGAAGTTAAAGCATGCAAATGTTGATTAAAAAATATCAACCCACTCTCCCGTGAAATGCTAACAATGGTTCCCATGGCTCCTGCCTCCCGAGTCAGAACAGACCCAGTGGGTGAACTTTTGATTTCTAAAAGCACAGTCATTCCTGGAATGGGCACCATTTAGTTACTCACCCTCAGAAAGGCAAAATCTGCTGTAGGAGATAAAATCGCCCCGTGAGCTCCAGTGTTTGGAGAGTGATGTCACTCAGATTCCAGATCGGAACAAGTTCCACATCTTTGAGAAGCGTGGGTAGGTAGGAATGGGAACAAATCACCAACAGGGACCGTGGTTAATTTTTTTTTTCCATTATTTGTGTGGGTAAGTCAATCCTGGATGGCTTTCTGGAAACCAAAACCAAGGATCTGATGGCTCAGGATCTGATTTTTCCCCCGGTGAAATTCCCTACCCCGAGTGCCGAGGGAAATCACTCCACAGCTCATTACTGACCTGTTAGGCCACCTCCCACTCTGCACATTCCTGAAGAAACAAATAAACCCCCAAACAGTCATTTATTAAGTACCTAATTGTCACTCTCACTCTGCCCACTTCACAGCCAGATTTGGCACCAGCAGCGCTTCCACCAACCTGTGGAGATTTCACAGTGTTTATTTTGACTGAAGAGCAGCAGCACCCTCCATGTGTTTCTCCAGAGCTTGCTCTTTTCCCTCCTTCTTTCTTCCCGAGCCAGCAAATTTCTACTCACAGTGAATATGATCCGTAGAAAGCCATCAGCCTCCTATAAAGATTCCCCAATCCATTCAGCAGGAGCAAAGGTTGGGAAGGTGGGAAGAGCTGTAGGTTGTTTGTAAGATCTTGGACCGGCTGCACCAGTCCCTGATGAAGAGATAGCAGGAGATGGCTTTGATGTCCCTGACCACCTTCCTCCCATGATATTGTCCCAAACTGTGTGATGTCATTCACAAGCAGAAGGTGGGATCACCCCACATAGTTTCTCCCTGACCATCTCTGGGGCTACAAGTGCTTCAGCTGGGGCAGATTCTGAAGGAATTTCTGAAGGAAAGCCAGGGCAAAGCCATCCCTGTCCAAGGTTTCAGGGCACTGGGTGCCTTTGCTGCAATCACAAGCTTCCCTGCAGATGATAACTCAACTTTTGGGTGGAATTTGCTGAGAAACTTGAAAAAAATCCCCATGTTTGGCACTGAAAAAAAAAAAAACCACCAGTTTTGCTGGGCCAGCCAGCTTTAAAATCCACAAAGAGGGGGTTGAATAATGGCAGGGTGGTATAAGAACAAGTCAGGCAGGCAGTGCTGCATCCCAGGATGCTCCTGAAGGGCCTTCCTGAGCTAAATGTGGTGCTGTCAATTTAATAACAGAATTTTCCTCATTGGTGGGATTACTCTGTTGGTTTGTTTTGGTTTTGTTTGTTTGTTTGTTTGTTTTCTGAATTCTTGGCAATATGAGAAGGTGTTGCCCAGTTTACCTGTGCTTTATGGATAAAAAAGTAGCCTTCCTTTTGCTTGGTTTGAACTGTCACTCAATCATTCCATGGCACTCCGAGTTCTTGCTAGGAAGTCTTTCATTGCAGGGCACTCAGGAATTTACAGCTTTTTATCTTATATCACATCAGCTGTCCCTTTTCTGGACCGAACAATCTTGGTCTCTATGACAGTTTTCTCTGGGGTCCTCAGCACAGGAGGGATGTGGAGCTGTTGGAATGATTCCAGAGGAGGTCATGGAGATGCCCTGAGGGCTGGAGCCCCTCTACTCTGGAGCCAGGCTGGGAGAGCTGGAGGGGTTCACCTGGAGAAGAGAAGGATCCAGGGAGACCTCAGAGCTCCTTCCAGTGCCTAAAGGGGCTCCAGGAGAGCTGGAGAGGGACTAGGGACAAGGGCCTGGAGGGAAGCCAGAGGAGAATGGCCTCCCACTGCCAGAGGGCAGGGTTAGATGGGATATGGGGAAGGAATTGTTGGCTGTGAGGATGGTGAGGCCCTGGCACACGCTGCCCAGAGAAGCTGTGGCTGCCCCATCCCTGGAAGTGTCCAAGGCCAGGTTGGATGGGGTTTGGAGCAACCTGGAATAGTGGAAGGTATCCCTGCTCATGACAGGGAGCTGAAACGAGATGATATTTAAGGTCACTTCCAACTCAAACCATTCTGAGGTTCCATGATTCTATAGAATCTGTTCCATCCCACTGGTTCACCTCCCTTCTCTGAGCCTTTTGTAGTTCTGCCGCATCCTTTGCGAGATGAGTGGGGATCACACGCAGCCTCCGTTTTTGGTTTGCTTTCCTCCCTTCCCACCCTTCCCTTTCATCTGATTTTGCTCTTCCTGACCCATTCCTGGGCCGTGCCGTTTGCACGAGCCGTGGTGGCTGCAGGGCTGGCAGGAGCACATTGCAGCCGTCTGGCTGGAGAGGACGTGGAGCACTGAGAAGGTTTCCTGCCCTCCCTTTCCAGCCTGCAATGCTTTCCCCCCCACCTCTTCTCTCCGCTCTGCTTAGCTGTGATGGCTCTGCCTTCTCCTCTGGCACAGATGGTTGGTTGGAGGTTTTTCTGAGGCTGAAATCACAGTGGAAAGGCTCTGAGGCCACCGTGCTCCTGTGTGAGGTTCAGTGGCCACCACGGCCATCAGGCAGTGGCAGCTTCTCGTCCCCATCCCTTCCTGTTGACACAAGAGTGGCTTTTTTACAAACAGGTTGGTGGATTTAATTAGGAGCAGCAAAACATTTTGATTTATGCTTCCTACCCGCCTCACCTCCTCCCCTCCCTCTCTGCTCTCCAGCTTCACGCTTGTCAGAGCAGATATTTTTAATATATATATATTTATCACAAGCCGCTCCTTCAGCGCTACAGGCAAAGCTTTTAGCAGGGGAGAAGATGCCTGGCTTACAAGTAGCTCTCCAATTACAATTGCTTGCTTTAGTGATTTTCCAGGAGAGGCAAAGGGCTGGATCCCGGCTCTTTCTCTTTACTTCACACTGAGGTATTTGCTGCTTCTCCTCACATCATCCCTCAGCTCTCCTGGGTGGCACATCCACATCTCCGTGGTGGGAAACTGCTCCTGGTTGTCCTGACTTGCACTCAGCCAAGGGAGGTGATCTCTGGCTGCTCCCCCTTCTTCCCAAACATCAAGGCATTAATAAACTCCCCCCTCTGGCCAGTTGCTCGTGGGATCACCAAAAGCTGAAGTGAATCCCAGGGCAGGGGCAGCAGGAGGGGAACGTCTCAGCAACCGCCGAGTTTGTCAGATCTGCATCAGAGCTTGGAGTTGATTCATGAATTAACGTGAAATAGATTCCTTTACATCAGCCTGGGATGTGTGTGTGGGGATGGATATCATCAAATGAGTCATTCCAATGCTCTTTTGGAGATCAAATGTAGAGCCACACCTCCCAGAGCAAAGACTGGGAGGTGGGAGTGGCAGTGAAGAGGATGTCTTCCTTGGATCACCAGTGAGAAACTCTTTGCCTTTCCCAAGACACTGATTTCATCTATGTGAAGCTACATCTCCCTTATTTTATTTTATTTTATTTTATTTTATTTTATTTTATTTTATTTTATTTTATTTTATTTTATTTTATTTTATTTTATATTTTATATTTTATTTTATTTTATTTTATTTCATTTTTTACTTTATTTTATTTTATTTCATTTCATTTCATTTCATTTTCATTTCACTTTATTTTATTTTTATTTTATTTTATTTTATTTTATTTTATTGTTTTATTTTATTTTTAATTTAATTTCACTTATTTATTTAATTATATTTTATTTTAATTTTAGTTTATTTTGACTTTATATTTTATTTTATTTTATTTCATTTTTTACTTTATTTTATTTTATTTTACTTTATTTTATTATTTTATTTATTTCATTTTATTTCATTTTATAGCATTTTTCCATGTTAATACATTCCATGGTAATGGGTCATCCCACCCAGCACTACAGGTGCCTGTGAACTCTAAAAAGTGAAATGTAACCAGGAAGAAGAATTTTACCAAGAAATGATATTTCTTAAGTATTCAAAAAATGCTTTTCCAAACCACTCCTGAGGTCTTTTGCAAAAAAATCCTCAGAATACTAATTTATTTACTCCAGCTTGACCTCAAAGTTGATTTCCCATATTTACATCTGACAGCAATTCCGGCTTTCACCTCTGTGCCAGCAGGGGATTGTTTGTGTAGATGTAGAAATGAATAAATAAACCATGTATGTGGCCATATATAAACATACATTGTTTATTCATATAAATATATAATTCACAGATCAGATTTTATTTATATATTTATATATGCCATACATCTCTATGTATACATATATACATGTATATACACCAAAAATTAATAAACAAGCCATAGATTCATGTAGGTTTGTACATATATATGAACCTATATCTGTGCTTATGGTATGTATTTATATATATGTGGTTTATTTGTTCATTTTATATTTTTGGGGTGCAATATCCTGCGGGGTGCTCATAAATGTAAAAAAACCAAATCAAAACTGTTGAAAAATTAATTCCAGAATCACTACATAAAGAGACTTGTAGGCAAAAACCATGGAAAAGAAGGAAGTTGGTCAAGTGTAGTACCAGAAAGTGGATTTGGGTGAATATGAAGGAAATTTCCAGGTAGGAGAATGGTTGGACCAGTGGGGTGGGGCTCACTCCAGTTGACTTGGTACTTTGGCAGTGGAGAGATTTCCAGTTGAGGTGTGTAATATATAATTAACTCGTGATTCCTCTCAGCCTAAAGCAGGCCTTGGAGAGGCTGGACATGCTCCGGCAATGGGCACTCGCAGCCCAGAAACCCCCCGTGTCCTGGGCTGATCCCACAGCATGGGCAGCAGGGGAGGGGGGGATTCCACCCCTCTGCCCCCTCAGCTGAGACCCCACCTGCAAAGCTGCCTCCAGCTCTGGGGAACAACAGCACAAGGATGTGGAGCTGCTGGAGAGGGTCCAGAGGAGACCATGGAGATGCTCCAAGGGCTGGAGCCCCTCTGCTCTGGAGCCAGGCTGGGAGAGCTGGGGTTGTTCACCTGGAGAAAGGAAGGATCCAGGGAGACCTGAGAGCCCCTTCCAGAGCCTAAAGGGAGCCTACAAGAAAGCTGGAGAGAGACTATTTACAAAGGTCTGGAGGGACAGGACAAGGGGGAATGGTTTCACATTGACAGAGAGTTTAAATTAGATATTAGGAAAAAATCCTTCCCTGTGAGGGTGGTGAGGCGCTGGCACAGGTTGCCCAAAGAAGCTGTGGCTGCCCCATCCCTGGAAGTGTCCAAGGCCAGGTTGAATGGGGCTTGGAGCAGCTTGGGCTAGTGGAAAGTGTCCCTTCCCATGGCAGGGGTGTTTGAACTAGAGGATCTTCAATGTCCCTTTCAACCCAAGCCATCCTATGAATCTCTGAATCTACAGATGGGTCTCACTGTGAAAAAACCCCACAACTTTTACTTCCTAATGACTCTAAAGGCCACTTTACAGTCAGTGTGAATGGAGGAGTGAGGGGTGAGTCCCTGGCTGCCTTCTGGAAGGCGCCTCATCCCCTGAAGCCTTCAGAAGCCCTGACAGGCGTTGCTGCTCCTCTTCCTGTGGGTTTTGTGAGCCACCTCATCCTCCCACTCCCCATCCAAGGGAGAGGTTCCTCCAGAGGATGACTCAGTGCCGGTTTCATGGGATGAGTCACCCTCTGCAGTTGCCCCTTGCTCTCCCTGGGCCCCAGAGGAAGCCCAGTTGACATCAGACATCGGATGTTGGAGTCAGGAATAACCTGGTGCCCTGGGAACATGCCGCACATCCGCTCACCACAAACCCCAAGGCACTGCCTAAGCCTTGTGTCAAAGCCCTGCAGTACCCAAACCATGACAAAAACATGGGCTAGAAGGAGAAGCCAAGGGCTTGTCCCCATCCCACCAGGTCTGGCTGCACCATCCACCCAACAGGAGTATTCCACATGGACTTCCTCATCCCTGCCAGCTCCTCACCCAACCTCTCCTCCTGCCCCTGTGACCCAACCCTCACCTCCAGGGCTGGTGGCACCAATCCTGCAGCGGGGTCAGGCTGTGGGAACCAGGGGTTAAGCAGGTTGAACTCCCAGCCTGCCTGTAAAGGGGCTCCTTCCCATGAAGTCGGTCATGAAATCATTCCCTCACCCGATGATGAGCCTAAATGTCTTTGACAGCGTCCCTGGAAGGCACTGTCAGCTCTGATTGTCTCGGACGTGGCACCCCGGGCACAGGCAGCCTCTTGCTGATTTGGGATGATTGAGGATGGGACAAGGAAGGTTTAATTTATTACTGTATTTCCTTCTCCACCTGCCTGTCCATCCAACTCCACAGTGGTGTGGCACTGCATGAGCAATCCCCCAGCACCTACTGTGCACCAGGAGGTCTGTGAGGCACCCTGTCATCTCCCAGGAGGATTTACAGGGCCTGGGTCTCTTGGTGTGTGACTGTGCTCTCCCCAGCTGATGTGGCAGGGATGGGGGTCTCTGCGTGTCTGAGTCGGGAAAATCCTCATTAACACGAGTGAGGCATTTCACAGTGAAGCTGTTCCCCGTCCCCCAAGGGAAGACGCCCGTTGGTCAAACCCAAATGCTCTAGGTGGGAAAACATCAGGGTTGGGAAAGGCAATCAGGAGCAGTCAGCATGGATTCTCTGAAGGGAAATCATGCCTGACCAACCAGACTGACTTCTACGATGAGACAGATGGATGAAGGAAGAGCAGTGGATGTCGTCCACCTGGACTTCAGCAAGGCTTTTGACACTGTCTCCCATGATATCCTCTTAGACAAATTCAGGAAGTGTGGACTGGAAGGGTGGATGGTGAGCTGGACTGAGAAGTGTGTTATAGCTGTGGTGCTCAGGGACACAGTCTAGTGGTTGACCTGATTAACTTACAGGTCGGACTTAGATCTTAGAGCCCTTTTCCAACTTTAATGATTCTATGATTCCACGAACTGGCTGAATGGTAGATCCCAGATGGTTGTGATCAGCAGCACAGGGTCTAGTTGGAGATCTGTTAGAGATGGTGCCCCCCAAGGGTCAATACTGAGCCAAGGACTGTGTAATTTATTCATCAATGCCTTGGATGAAGGAGCAGATGTTTCCTCAGCATGTGTGGATGACGCAGAGTGGTTGATCCCCCAGAGGCCTGTGCAGCTCTTTAGAAGGACCTCGACAAGTTGGAGAGAAGGGCAGAGAAGAAATGTCTGAAATTCAACAAATCAAGTGCAGGGTCCTGCACCTGGGGAGGAACAGCCCCAGGCACCAGCACAGGCTGGGATCCAACCTGCTGGAAAGTAGCTCTGTGGAGAAGGACCTGAGGGTCCTGGTGGACAACAAGCTGTCCATGAGCCAGCAGTGTGTCCTGACAGCCAAGAAGGTCAGTGGGATCCTGGGATGCCTTTGGAAGAGCATTGTCAGGATGCCCAGGAAGTTCCACCTGAACATGAGGAAGAATTTCTTTGCTGGGCAGAGATTGAGCACTGGAACAGATTGTCCAGAGAGGGTGTGGAGTCCCCCTCACTGGACATATTCCAGAACCATCTGAACACACTCCTGTGCCGTGTGCTCTGGGATGACCCTGTTTCAGCAGGGAGCTTGAACCAGGTGACCCACTGTGGTCCCTTCCAAACTTATCCATTCTGTGATTCTGTTTCATGAAAAGTGGGGTTTTTTTTTAGGTCCAAGATGGTCTTCTGGCTCCACAGCCCACCTTCTGAAGTAGCTAAGCATGTCCAAGTGGGGATGGGGTGTATCTCCCCTTTCTTATCATGTCCAGGGAAGAGAGAGACCCAGAGGTAGAAGGCAGTTTTGCAGATGTAGGCATAGCCTTTCTGACATAGTTCTGCCCTCTTTCCCCTGTTTTACAAGCTCCAGCAAGCTGAGGAAGGCAAACCAGGGCTTTTGTCCCATCCAGGATCTCCAGACCATTGAGGAGGTTCTTAAGTCCATCTTCAACATCCGCCCTGGCTTGTCCATTCACTCAGTGTTCCTGCCGTGCACCCTTGATGTCAATCCCAAAGTCACCTTGCACTTAAAATTCACAAATCCACCCGCAAAATGCCTCAGGGGAAACAAGGGGAGATACATGGAGTGATCAGAGGGGCCTTCTGCAACTAAAGCCATCCATCTCCATCCATCCTCCATCTCCATCCTTTGGATCAGGCTGTGCCTGCCTGCGAGTGCCAGTTTTGATGAGGGTTTTTTGGAGCCTGGGAGGGGAGCATTTTTTTTTTCCTGTGAAAGCCACAGAACTGCAGGTTCCATCTCCCGAGCTGGCTCTCAAACACAGAGCAAAACCATCCCCAGCTCTCCCTCTCCGCTCATTAACGTGCAACTGGGAGAGAGGCAGGAACTTCCTAATGACTGGCGGCTCCGGAGCGAGGAGCCGGAGCTTTTGTTATTTGTCATGTTGGAGCTGGTTTTACCTTTGATTCCACTGATGGAGGGAGGGGACTGCTGACAGCAAGGGCTGAAAGCAGTCAGCATCAGGAGAGGAGATGAAGGCCCAGCCTAATGCCTTTTTTTTCGGTCCTGTGCCTTTAAAGAGCTGGGGCTGGATAATCTGGAGGTTTGGACAGCATGAAATTCTTCGCTTTTGAATGACTGGAGCAATTTAAATGGGGGAACTCAGACATAGAGGTTTTTTATTCTTCTTCTTCATCATCTTTTCAGCATGGTTTTTATTAAACTGATTCTCATGCAAGGAGCTGGAGTTAACTGATATATTCAGTAATTCCTGCTCTCTGGTCAGAAAACCATCAGAAAACCAGCCCCTTAAGTCCAGGAGTGCTGGAACAATTTATTTGCAGTGGATGATACAGCCCTGGCTTTCAGAGCATCACCAGAGGGTTTGAGCATCATTTCCCAAATGCAGGAGGGTGAAAAGGGTCCTTCACCATACCTTGTAGTTGGTTGGTGAAGCCAGCAGAGGATCCAGGCTCAGATCATACCCAACATGATTTCTGGGGCAACAGGCTGGAGTGAGCTCCATTTCTCACCCTCATCCACTAACATCCCCTTCACAGCACTGGTTGTGGGACTGGTGACCATCCTGCCCACAGCTAGGTGATGCTTTGACCATTCTGGCTCCTCCAAAGGGTTCATCCAAAGTGTACATCCAAGGGGTACACCCCATCCCTGCAGGTGTCCAAGGCCAACTTGGGTAGGGCCCTGATCAACCTGGGTTGAAGGTGTCCCTACCCATGGCAAGGGTATAGCACTAGATGGCCTTAAAAACCAACCCAAACTATTCTGTGATTCTACAAAAGCACATATTTAACTTCTGATACCATTAAATTATCGTATCCACTGTTTTTTTTTTTCATTGCAAACCAACCAAACCTCCCCATTTATTGCACTTTGTTGTTTTTGTAGACAATAGATGATTTACTAAAGTGTTAATTTCCTATAGCAAAAGTTATAATGGGATACCAAAGTAAAATTGATTTTAAATTACCATGGCAGGCTTGCAGAGACACTCCCATTATTCAGTGGAATGGGAGAAGGAGCTGCAGTTTTCCCTGCTGAGAAGGAAAATACAGTATTTTAGATCACGGGCTCTTCAGTGGCATTGCTGGGCTTTGGTGACACCATCATGGTGGAATCCTGTTAGCAGGGAAGATGTTCTAGGTTGAGAACAACCAGATCCATGAGGAGAAGCCATGTTACTGTTGGGTTTTGCTGTGTTTTATTGAAATGACTCTGGCAGGGATGGTGCTGTGACAATCACCAGGGAGCACTCTCCTTTGATTCGGGTAACAGCGGGAATTTCAGGCATGCCTTTGCCTCATGGGGGTTTGTCCTTGATATTCCTAAAAGCAAGGATTGTCCCTTCCTTGCGGCCACCTCTGTGTGTGGACAGCTGCCCTCGGTTGGTGTCTCCCAAATGAACACCATTTTTCACTTGAACTGGCATCCTAAATTAACTTTCACTGAGGGTGGGAAAGGGAGGGCACAGATTGCGAAGCTCAGGGGCTCCAGCTCAAGCACAAAGTCTGCTCTAGCCAGGGTGGTGTTTTCCAGGGCTGGGATGGATCGGGAGCATTATGATGAAAATTAGACCTGAGGACCCCCCTAAAGCCATAGTAATGACTTTGGGGGTCACACCCTGAGGGTTTTACCCTTCTTCTGGGGACTGGTCAGGAATGAGCAGGCTCTCAGTGCCCTGGGACAGGATCCTGTGCAAGGCTAAGGCTTTGTAGAGGCAACAGCTCTCCCAGCCTGGCTTAAGCTCGGGGCGTCGGAGCTGCTTTCCCGTGGAAGACTGACAATATTAAATGTTTACAATAAATCAACATAAGGCATTATTACCTCCTGTTCTTCCTGTTTTATGAGAGCTCAGCTATGGAGGAGCTGCTCTGCTGTCTGGACCCTCCTGCTTATCCCATTCCCTGCAAGCATTGGATGTGCCCACCCAGTTTGGAAAGCTTGGAGGGTTCAAGAGCGTGGATGTGGCCAGGTTCTTGCCTGTTGGTCTCAGGGCAAGAGGAGGACTCTGAAGTGCTCAGTTAATTACTTTGTATGAGGTCCCAGAGACTGGAACGAAGCTCTCTGCTAAAAACAATTCCTTTCCTTGGCCCAATAAATGACACGAGCCCTAAAATTGCTCATCCCTCACCCGATGCTCCTGCTCCGTAAACATCGGGTAAGGAAAGTGCTGGTTTGCACTCGGCAGCACACAGGGACTCCAGGATTTGACCCGAATAATTCGTGGGAATGTTTGCTCCCACGACGAGGAGCTGCGAGGAGCAGATGAAATGAGACAGATCATTTGAATTCCCCGTTGCCGTGGCTGCAGACGAGGGTTCACACGCAGATGTTGAGAGCACCCCCAGCACTGAGCTAGTTACTGACATCATAACCATTCCTAATCCAGTGTGGATGCCAGGGCATCAGGGGAAGGGAAGCAGTTACACAATAAGATGGATCCTAATGGAGGCTGGGGGAGCTTAGAAATACGGGGTTTTCTGTGTAAGACCATGGGCAGTTTACCCTGATTTCCTATGTTATGGCTTTGCTTGTTTGAGGGCTGGAACTCTGATGATTTATGCCTTCAGAATAGAAACCAGTGTAATGATGTGTCTAGAAAAGGGAACAGAGCTGGGGAAGGGGCTGGAGCACCAGGAGCAGCTGAGGGAGCTGGGGGGGATCAGCCTGGAGAAAAGGAGGCTCAGGGGGGACCTTCTCATTCTCTGCAACTCCCAGGCTCTGCTCCCAGGGAACAAGGGACAGGACAATAGGAAACAGCCTCAAGTTGTTCCAGGAAAGGTTTAGATTGGATACTAGGAAACATTTCTTCACAGAAAGGGTTGCCCAGCCCTGGCACAGCTGCCCAGGGCAGTGGTGGAGTCCCCATCCCTGGAGGGACTTAAAAGCTGTGTGATGTGGTACCTGGAGCCATGGGTTGGTGGTGAACACTTGGTGTTGGACTGGATATCTTAGAGATATTTTCATAGCCATGGGGTGGAGATGTAGGACAGTATTCCTTCACAATTCTCTTACTATTTCTCCTCCATGCAATGTCACTCAGCAACTAAAATTCTAAGTTGGCTCTGAAGAACTTGACATTTCATTTTGGTAAAAACAGCTGTGTCTCTAAACTCACTATTTTATTATTTGGTTGCCATTTTGATGGGAGTTTGACACTTCTGAAGAGTCCAAACCTCAACCCCACCGTGCTTCTCCCTTATCTCTTTCTCCACTGTGGATCTGACCATTTCAATTGCTGGACAGAGAGTCTGGGTCACTTTGAGGCCAAAACGGATCGGATTGACAATAAGTACCTGAATGAGACACAGGGCTGGATGTGATAAATCAAAAACCTAAATTTACTGATTTTTACAAACTGAAATCAAATTCTACCATTACCTAATGTTAAACTTCTCATATTTGGGGGTTCCACTGAATAGTTTAGGTCCGCTTTGTATCACTGCTATGGTTCAAATCCATCCCTGGGATTCAGGGAGCTTTGCCAGGGTAATGGGACAGGAAATTATGTTAGAAGCCAAATCTCAAAAATCACAGAATCATTAAGGTTGGAAAAGACCTCCAAGATCATCCAGTCCATCCTTTGATCCATCACCACCTTGTCAACCACACTAGATCACTGAGAGCCACGTCTAGTCGTGATTTTGGTTTCCCCTCCCTGGGCTGTGCTTTTTAGGAGGGGCCTTGACCTTACCTGAACCATCAGGAAATTCCCAACTCGCCCAGACTCCCGGTGTGTGCCTTCCCTGAGGGCTGAGATGCGACAGCGGCGGTGGGAAATCAAGGGTCAGGTTTTGCCTCTTCCACAAGCTCCCTCTGTGACTGCAGGCGATTTATTGCATCTTTCAGTGCCTCAGTCCCCTGCTGTTAATAACGCATCTTTTCCTTTGCTGTGTTTCTGTCCTTGTCAGTTCAGACTGTAAATCCTTAGGGGCAAGAATTGTCTCTTACTATGTGTGTGCACCGGACTCGCCACAGTCAAACTCTGATCTCAGCAGAAGCCTTCTAACATGGCTCTAGCATAAATATCAGTGATACCTGGGAGCCAGCACTCCTGGGTTCTGTGCCTGGGCCTCTCAACCCTGCAGTGCACCCAGGATGAGCTATTTTATCCAGTTCTGAAATAAAAAAAGTGTCTAAAGTAGTGGTCGGAAGGACTGGCTGAATGGGAGAGAGAAACAGGATCTGTTTATGAATAACTTTAATGTAGGGTTGGTGGGGTGCAAGAATTGAATAACTAACATGAATTGGACTGGGGTTCCTACAGAACTGATCCTAAGGGAAAAAAGGGAAGGGGGTTGCACTTGCTCTCTTCCAGTTGCACTTACCCTCTTCCACTCTCATGACCAGTGACAGGACTCGTGGGAACGGCATGAAGCTGAGCTGGGGGAGGTTTAGGTTGGATTGTCAGGAGAAAATTTTTCACCCAGAGGGTGATTGGGTACTGAACAGTCTCCCCAAGGAAGTGGTCACAGCCCCAGCCTGTCTGAGTTCAAGAGGCATTTGGGCAGTGCTCTCAGGGACAGGGTGGGATTGTTGGGGTGTCTGTGCAGGGCCTGGAGTTGGACTCGATCGGTCCCTTCCAACCCAGTGTGTTCTATGATTCTGTGGTTTTATGATGCTGTGATTCTATAATTCTATGATTCTGTGATTCTGCTCATAGGGCTGATCCAACATAGGAGCAAAGGCTTTGTGGACAATGTCTTGGCTTCACTACTGTCCTGCTCCCTCACACTTCCCAGCCTCCTCCGTTTTCTGCCTTAACAAACAAAGCTATTCAGAGAGGTTTATTCTGCTCATGTACAGCTCCCTGATGCCTGCAAACCCTCCGTGCTCCCAAACCTCCTCTATGTGCTGCTTCCCTTCTCCAAGCACCCAACAGTAACATCTCTGTCAAAGGGCAGAGCTGGTGACAGGATGACCAGCAGCCCTGGAGGTTGCAAGGCCAGAGGGTCTGGGTGGTTGTGGCTTGCAGGGACACACAGCCCATGCTGTCAGTCTCACAACCAGGGATTCTTCCCTCTGCAGTGGCCAGCAGAGGCCAGGGAAGGGCAAGATCTCCATGGAAAACGGGGCAACAAATAGCGTGAGGAGAAGGAGGAGGAGGAGAACCTGCTTTCTTGTCTGTAAAAGGGTGGAGTTTGCCTGCCTGACTTGGTAGCTTCTTTCTGTAGAGATCCCCTCTCTGTACTGAGACCCAGTATCCAATCTAAATCCACCTTATCACTTGTCCTGTCACTCCACACCCTTTTTTAAAGTCCCTCTCCATCTTTCTTTTAGGATCCTTTCAGGTACTGAGAGGCCCCACTAAGGTCACCACAGGGCTTTCTCTTCTCATGGCATGTGTCACCTTCCCCAGGCTGTGCACTTACTCCACAGAGAAAAAGAAGACCAAGTTAAGAGATGGTGGGAACAAAACACAACCCAGCCAGCTCTGGGAGCTCCCATTCCAGCTGTCAGATGGGAATGCATTCCATTTCCATGTGAACTTCGCTTCCCACAGGAAAACTCCTTTCCTACCTGTTGGCACGGCCCCTGACACTGCCCCAGTCTCCCGTGTCCCCCAGATATTTTCCATGGGGGAAGTGGAAGCGATTCCTCAGAGTGACATATCAAAATGACAGCAGGGAGATGGGAAGCATGTGATGGGGAAGTGATGCCAAGGAGATGGGAGACATCTGGTATCAACCATCAGCTCTCAGTCAGTCGTCTGGACCCTTCTGTAGTCAAGGGAAGGAGACAGGAAATCCGTAGGAGGTGTTGTAGACACTTATCTTGGGATGGGATGAGTGGCTTTCTGGGAATCTGTCTTTGATAAAAGATGGAACCGAGGCGATGAGTTTGGATCAGCTTTCCCACTTTTGGACAGCTGGAGTAAGAAAGGGAATCCCATTGGAGGATCTACTGTGGTGGCTCGAGGAAAAATTCTTAGTCACATGAACTTCCTTGAGCTTCACAAAAAAGCTGAAGCAAACCCCCTACTTGCAACTCAGGCCACCCCAGAGGTTTGGGGGTATCAGAGGGGGGAAACATTTGGCACAAAATATTCCATACAGAGAAATAGGTGCTGTGAGGAAAGACAGGAGAAGGGATCCACTCCCAAAGCTTCCTTAAGAAGCGCATCCTGCTTTTAGCCGTCACCTCAAGTGGCAGGACACGCAGGCAAGGGAGGTAGCGGGGAGGGGGAGGCGGTGGAAGGTGGAAGTTTAATTCTCTCCAAAGCTTGGAGATGACTCAAGGCTGCAGCATCCTCTTTCCAGCAGAGTGTCCTCATAATCCCACGTTGGTAACCGGGCCCGCTGGCTCAGGGAGCGTTTCCGGCTGCAGGGAATCGAGCCCCAGCAATATCCTCCCCCGGCCACCCTTCGAGCCAGCAGACAAGAGTCTTCCTGACACGCTGCCATGTCTCAGGAGGTGTTTAAGTGTTGGATATCCTGCCTTGCAGCCCCAACATGGGAATGTGAGAGCTCTGTCTCCTCGCTCGGCTCAGGGTAGTGGATGGGTTTGCCTGAGATGCTCCAGGTCAAGCCAAGGTCAAGCCCTTCCTTCAGCACCAGAAAAGAAGGGGTTTGAACCCACAGAAAGAGGTTTGGACCCACAAAAAAAGGGATTTGAACACATGGGAAGTGATTTGAACCAATAAAAAAGGGATCTGAGCATGCAAGGAGGGATTTGAACACAAAAGAAGGGGGTTTAACCTACAAGAAAAGCTTTGAACCCACAAGAAGAGGCTGGAAATGAGAGAAAGGGGTTTGAACCTACAAGAAGAAGTTTGAACACACAAGAAGGGATTTGAATGCACAGGAAGGGGTTTGAACCAATAAAAAGAGGGTTGAACCAATAAAAAGGGGTTTGAACTCACAAGAAGAGATTTGAACCTGTGGGAAGGGGTTTGAATGCCTAAGAGGAAGTTTGAACCCACAGAAAGGGGTTTGAACCTACAAGAGGAGGTTTGAATCCACAAGCAGAAGTTGGAACCTATAAGAAGGGATTTGAACCCATAAAAATGAGTTTGAACCCACAAGAAAGGGTTTGTTTTCACCTGGATACTCTCCTGGAGGGCAAGAGAGGGCACACAGGGACTGTTCCTAGTTGGGTGTTGAGGTCTGGGCCAGCGTTTGGGATGGTGTGTTGGAGGCAGGGCAGGATGGAAGAGGAAATGATGAATCTTTTGGTGGCCCAGACCAGTCCCTGGTGTTGGACGGGCCCTCCTGTGTGTGTGCCAAAACTTACCTGCTCTGGGGGCTCAAACACCTGAAGTTTTAGATTAGGATTTGAAGGATTTCTGTCCTGGGCTGAGATGTTTAGAGTCAGCTGCAAATTTTTAAACTAGTCAGGGCTTGGCTTTGGAGGCAAAGGGCAACCTGAGTCAGATTCAGAGTTTGTAGTGCAGGGGTTGTGTCAAATCCCAGCACCCCACAGTGGCAGATTGGATGCTGAGCTCTATGATCCCAAGTTTATGGGCAGAACATACAGTCATAGAAGGAATCATAGAATGTGCTGAGTTGAAAGGGACCAACAAGGATCATCCAGTCCAACTCCTGGCCCTGCACAAGACACCTCAACAATCTCACCCTGTCCCTGAGAGTGTTGTCCAAACACTCCTTGAGCTCTGTCAGCCTTGGGGTCATGACCACTGCCCTGGGGAGCCTGTTCAGTGCCAACCACCCTCTGGGGGAAGAACCTTTTTCCTGAGATCCAACCCAAACCCCTCCTGACTCAGCTTCACACCGTTCCCTTGAGTCCTGTCCCTGGTCATGAGAGTGAAGGGATCTGTATCTGCCCCTCTTGAGGATGTTGAAGACTCCAGCGATGTCTCCCCTCAGTCTCTGCTTGCCCAGCCTGAACAGACCAAGTGACCTCAGCCACTCCTCATAAGGCTTCCCCTCCAAACCCTCCTGTGAAGGGCCAGGCAGGACCTGGAGGGGTAGGAGGGCTGACAGACAGTGTCAGGCTGCCCCTGGGCACTGTGCCTGGTACAGGGGGCACATCCCTCTGCTGCAGAGCCATTCCCTAAGCCATGGCCAACAGCCACCGGCATCAGGTCGCAGGGGAAGAGGTCACCTGAAGGTGGGGTGATGGGAAAGAGGGATCCCAAAAGCAGGAGAGTGAGTGTGGCACTTCAGATAAGGTACAGACACCTGGCTGGGGAGAAGCAGGTGGTGGGAGGGGGTTACCTGGGGAGGAGCTGGTGGGGGGGGCAGTGAGAAAGGATGTTTTGGGCTCACAGTGAGAATCCTTCTCACAGAATCACAGACTCACAGGGTGTTTGGAAGGGACTTTAGGACCATCTTTTTCCAACCCCCGTGCCACAGGCAGGGGTACCTTCCACTAGACCAGGTTGTTCCAAGTCCTGTCCAACCAGGCCTTGAACACTTCCAGGGATGAGGCAGCCACAACTTCTCAGCTGAGCTCAGTGTACAACAGGGTTCTTTTTCTTCAACCCATAACTGCAACCCACCCCACCAGCTGAGCTTCCTTCAGATCCTCAACAACCAGAACATCTGTTCTGCTCCTGTTTAAAAGTACATCCCTGGAGTGTAGGAATCTATTCCAAATCCATCCCAACAGGCAGCTGCACCACCTTTCCCATCCAGTTCTGCAGCATCTGACACACAATCTCAGAGTATCCAACCACTCAGGCCACACACCTTCCTTCTGGGGAGGAAAAACTTCCATGTTCTCCATTGCCTGGGATCTTTGCCTCACTGCACGAGTGTAAACCATCCCCCTGGAGGGAGAAGGCAGGAGAAAACAGGGGAGCCAAGGTCAGGGCTTTGGAGACGGCACACAATGCCAGCAGGGAGAGGCTGCATGTTTGCACTTCGGAGAGGCATTTGGGCAGTAAATGACAGAGGCGCTGAATTATTCCATGGGAGAGGGAGGGGGGTGTGAGCACAGGAGGGAAAAATCCATTCATTCATTACAGAAATCAATAGCCCCCACGTGTCATTTAAGCTGGCCTTCCCCTGGAGAAGTGCAAGATGGAAGAGACCTCAACTGCTTTGCTGATGGGAGCAGAAACCCTGCCCGGGCTCAGCCAGAGGAAGGTGCCGAAAGAGATTATTCCGTGGTGACTCCTGAGTCACGTCTGGATCAATGAGCCCAGCAATTTATTGGTGCTTCTGGGATATATCTCGTCTAAGCATTCACCATAGTCAATGTTAATGCAAACATCCTCTGTGCAGGGCAGGGCAGCTGCCTCAGCTGGATCAGGAATGCAGGAGGCATCCGAATGGGCCTGGGAAGCATTTTGAGTAGCAGGAGGTCGAAAGGACATGTGTGAAAACAAAAGGCTTTTCTTTTCCTTTGGATTAGGCACCTTGCACTTCCAAAAGGAGCCCTGTCCAAAAGGGTCAGGGAGACAAGGACCTCCCAAAATGGCAGTTGGGCTGGATAGTGCCTTACAACTGAAACACTCTATTCTATTCCATTCTGTTCCATTCCATTCCGTTCTAAATTAAAACCTGCCAGCCACCCCTAGCTCGGGGGAAGTCGTTTAACCTCCCTGCCTCCATTTCTGCACCTAACTGTGCATGAACATCCATCCCCTGGGCTGAGCTGCAGGATTTCATACCTCGCCTCCCAGATGCTGTTTGCTGGTGGAAAGCTCCTGTGACCGCATTTGTGTCACTTGGATAAGCTGTCTGCTAGCACGGGAAGACTCAGCTGTGCCCCGAGGGTGGTGGAGCGAGGACGTGGTCAGGTGGCTTCACTTTTATTAAGCTTCAAGCAGAAAGCTCCTTTAAAATAAGTAGGAGGAGAGGAAAAAAAGGAAAAAAAATGCTGAAGTAGTGGGTAATACTGTACCTGGCCTGGTTCTTCTCCTGGATGCAATCACTAGAAAGTGGTCCTGTTTGTCATATTATTTTAAATCAGTCTTAATTAGGAGTTAACTGCTAAATGAAACAACTGCAACTTCAGCCATCCATAGGTTCCTGCATAGCTTGACCTGCTTCATTTTATTAGATATATCTCCTTACTGGCAGCCCCCAGCAGCTGGGAGAAATCCTGCAAGCAGGCAAAGCTGCTGCCAGGCTCGTGGTTAATTTTAATCATGGGGCTGGGAGGAGACTCGTAAAATAGCTGCAGGTGAAGCAGGGAAGGATGCTCAGGTGGACTTCCAAGGGGAAAAGGAGTGTTTCTGCAGGGATCAGCTGAGGCAAGGGCTCCTATACCTCCCAGAAAGGCTGTGTGTCCTCTCCTGGTGGTTTAACACATCCTGGTGGCCTTTGAAAAGCCACTATGAGGTTCATTGGATTCTCCAAAGCCCCGGGAAATGGTGTGGGCCGAGCACGGAGCAGCGTTTGTGAGGCACTGCCTCACCAAGGGCCCCCCCACCCAAAAAAAACCCAGAGAACCTCCATCCACGCTTCAGAACCCACCAGTGCATTTCCTCTGGCCAGGAATAGCCGATGAGTAATACAAAGCAGCAGAGGTAATAAATATTAAAGAGCTGGAAA
This sequence comes from Empidonax traillii, assembly GCF_003031625.1. Classification (NCBI taxonomy): domain Eukaryota; kingdom Metazoa; phylum Chordata; class Aves; order Passeriformes; family Tyrannidae; genus Empidonax; species Empidonax traillii. The sequence goes on along the minus strand of NW_020956253.1, from coordinate 1,209,041 downwards.
ATGTTAAAGTGCACCGGGCAGCAGGGCCGACGGGCACTGCGGGTGAGAAGCGTGGAGAGCATCGGCGGGCCCCTCATGCAGGGTTTGCTCCTCATCCTGGAGGGAAAATAAAAAAGTAGGGATAAATGTTGCAATTATTTGTTGTTAACTGTGTGCTGAAAGGCATCATGAGTTGCAGCGAGCTGGTGAGCTCATCCCTGGCCTCATTCCCTTTGTGGGTCCAAGCCATGGCTTTCCTGGTGTGATGTGTCTGGAGTAGAGGAGACGCAGCCGGTGGGAGGAAGGAGATGTGACACCAAGCATCTGAGAATGTGGTGATGAGGTCTTGTTTCCCAGGAAAACATGGCTAAAGGATTGCAGGTTTGGATTAAATACCTCATGGTGCTTTACTTCCCCATCCCTGGAAGTGCTCAAGGCCAGGTTAGAGGGGCTTGGAGCAACCTCATCTAGTGGGAGATGTCCCTGCACATGGCAGGCGGTTGGAATGGGATGAGCTTTAAATTCCCTTCCTATCCTAATCGTTCTGCGATTCTATGATTCTACAGTGGGTCCATTGAAGGTAGCAGCTGATGAAGGGCATCTGTCTTGGCCATCACAAGAGGTCATTGGAGATGAGGCATCGATTCGGGTCCTGCAAGCTCTGAACATCCCCCTGCCCCCCTCAGCCCCTAATGTGGCAGTTCCTCAGCCAGGGCTGATGGTGATGGGAGTCAGATGCCATTTCTGTGGTTTCCTTCCAGTTCCTGCTCCTTTCACCAGGCACCAGATATAAGGTCCACAGGGCAAAGATCCCCTCTAATTCTTCCTCCACCTGACTAGAGCCAAAATGCCCATGAAAACCTTTCTGTCCCCTTTTCTGGCCCCCATCAGGGTCCATATGGAGGTGCAGATGGATGGGGCTGACTGTGGCGAGACAACAAGGGTTAAACTCTCTCCTGGCAGGCTGGGAGGACACCGTGTGATTTCTGCGAGCCCGGGGAGGAAGGCAGGCCCTCGCTAATGTATGCGCAGCTTCTGTGGAACTAAAAATAGCCCTTGATCTGAGGCTGTTCTTCCAGGATTTCACAGGCGCTCACCCAATTTTTAGCTCCTTCCCCTGAAAGGGATGGCAAAACGCAGGCGACAGCCTCAACCCCCCTCCCGCAAAGCCGCCGCGGCGGGAGCTTTGCTCCAGGGATGCCTCTGGAGCACGGGAGGAGCCGGGGATGTGCTGCTGCTGCTGAACGCGCAGTCCCGGGGCCGTGACGGTCCCGCGCAAGGCTGGGGTAGACTCAGGCACCCCTGAGCAGCATCCCGAGGATTTTCTGGGAGCCCTGGTGCTTTGCTCTGCAGCGGCGTGTGCCAGGGAGGGATGGAAGCGGCGGGGAGGGCTCGCTGCAGCTGGCAGCGAGCCACAGCTCTGACCCTGGCAGCTCTGCAGCAGCTCTTTTGCAGCTCCCCCCAGGTCCTCAAGACCCAGCTCCCCTTTTCCTAAGCAGAGTCCTTCCCACCCCAAAACTCCTCCTGGCTGGTGTTTTTCTGGCGTGCTGTTAAAATACTCTTGGAGCATCCACCTCCTCAGCTCTACAAAGCCACTGTTCATGGGGGTTAGGAGAGACTGTGCTGCATGGAAAAGTCTTGTCCAGTGATTTCATGTCCTGCTTCAGCATCAGTGACCTTGAGGGCCATGGAGAGAGTAAATACTGCAAATTCAGTGAATGCTCTTCTAGAATCCAAATCAGCTCCCTGATCTCCCAGTGAGAGACATGACCCCCTTGTCTTCCCCAGCAGCCAGAGCCTGGAAATAGGAAATGTTTCCCTCCGAGGGAAGGAATAAGCACCCAGTTGTGTTACTGTTTGGCTCTCTCTCGGGTCCACATCAGTTTTTGAGGGTTTAGACCACAGGCAATCTGCAGTCTCTGCTCAGATCATTGGACTCACGGCCCCAGACTGGTTTGTTAAATTCCTCAGTATGTGGAAAACCCTTAGAAGAGAAGACCAGTGAGTCTCCATCTCCAAGGGACTCGCTGCTGTTGAAAGGCGTGACTTTCCCCTCTCCTGCTCTGCATCCTTCACTGACAGATCTTGGAGGCTTGCAGAGAACCGAGAGGAGATGAAGATGTGTCCCTACCTTTGACTGGTATCCCAGAGCAATGCCAAATTCTCCTCTCCTGAGATATCCTGTGGCTCTGGTGGGTCCACAGGATGCCAAATCACTTCTCAAGACCATCTGGGTTAAATGGTGTAACATGACCCATCCCATTCAAAGGGCAAGGCGACTATTCCCACGGGTCTCTTAGCATCAAGCACTTGAACACTCATGTTTTGGTAGCCCTCAGGCATTTCTTTGGATTTTCCCTGAAACTTCCCTTGCTTGGAGCCAAGACAAGCGAATCAAAAGCCCTCCACTTCATTTTCAAGGCCTCCTCCTGTTCCCGTAGGACTCACTGGACTGGGAGCCGTTCTATTTCCAAGTGGAGAGCCCTGACATTAAACCAAATTTTTGCAAACACACTTGAAGGAAAAATTCAGTCTGAGTCCAAGTTCCTCCTCTCTGTGTAAAGCTATTTAACAGCTTTGATTTAAAACAGAAGGCTTTGCCGGAGGCGATAGCAGGAGGTGCCGGAGTATCCTTTAAGTAAATAAGTTATGTGCAAAATAGGGAAGGGTTTAAGTATTCATAACTAATTTTGTGGTGGGGGGAGATCTGTGGTAAAAAGAGAGCATTTGGCTGAGTGCTAGGATGTGAGATCGTCCCACGTGTGGTGGATGCTGTGACATGTGTGTGCAGCACCCATCGCTTTGACACCCCCTCCAGCATCCCCTGCTACCCTGCTCCTTTGAGATGCTTCCCACACTAAAATCAAAAAAAAAGGGCATTCATACCCCGGTGCTGGAGAGGTCTTGGGGCTCGTTCTTCTATTTTAGAGCTCTACATCTCGCAAAATAATTGGCAAGTGAAAACATAAACGCGATTTCTGCGAGCCTGGCTCGGAACGGCGGGAGCTCCCGCTACAAAGCTATTCTCTGATTCCGTATTGATTTACTGAGCAAAGGTCTGGGAATAGGGAATCTGCAACCTGGATATCCAGGGGAATCCCGCAGCCCATGGGGACGCAGCAAGGAGAGGCTGCCTGGCTGCTTCCAAAATGGGGGTTGGAATGAATGTTCCAATAGAACTTTCAACTGTTTTTGCAAACAAAGAAATACTGGCCAGGGTCTGGCTAAGCATGGATAGCTCTGCAACAACCAGATTTGGGAAAGTTTGGCAAATCAGAGCCTTATGGTTTGTTTCTCTCCTCCTGGTTGTGATCTTTCAGCCTGTGAGTCAGAGAAAATTTACTCTGCAGCTGGGAAAGGAGAGGAGTCACAAAGGTGGATGCCAGAAACATCTCCCAGACTGAGCAACCTGGGAATGAGCAGCTCAAGCACCTTTGGCCTCTGGAGCTTTATCTGCAGTGATGCCCTTGCCCCACTTTTGTGCCATGTGCATGAGCTGGAGGTGACGGCCACAGTGCCTGTCAGCAGAAGGAAATCACACCTGCAGCCCTGCCCGTGGTCTCACAGCCTCAAATATCTGCTTAAACTATCAGTAAAAAAAGGGATTTGGACAAAGACCATGACCAGAGAAGGTCATACAGGTGTATGTCCCATTCAACTGCTGAAGACACTACTCTGAAATTATCAGAGCACCCTGTTTTGTGCATCAGAGCCCCCAGATTATCAGCTATGAGTTAAATCAGCAAATACCAAAGCTGTGGGATACAGATCCTAAAAATCCCACAGCACTGTGATTGAATTATCTCCCTCAACCATTTGACGGAATTGACTCTTTCCAAGGAGGGGCTGATTTGTAGACTTTCTTCAAATACTGAAAGTGATCTTGCGCTGAAAATCATTTCACTGTCCCTGGAAGTGTTCAAAAAACGGTGGATGTGGCACTTGAGGACATGGTTTAGTGGTACACATGGCAGTGCTGCTGGATTGATGGTTGAACTCAATGTCTTGAGGTCTTTTCCAGCCTGAAGGATTCCCTGAGTCTGCAGTGACAGTGCTTAAGTGCTGGCACAGGTTGCCCAGAGGGCCTGTGGAGTCTCCATCCTTTGAGATTTTCAAAACTCAGCTGCACAAGACCCCGAGCCTTGATCCAGACACCTCTAAAACCCCTTTTCAATCTAAATTATTCCATGATATGATCCTTCCCAGCATAAGTTTTATAAATCAGCTGCCTCTTTTGCAGTTGGTGTCTAGTAAAGCCATCTGTGCTTTAAAACAGCTTTAAATTGGCTTAGAATATGAAATTACAACAGTTTCTCCCGTGCAGCAGAAGACTGGGACTTTCATCCTTTCAAGCAGATATTTCAGTTGCAGATAGTATTTTGCAAAAAGCAAGTGTTTCTGATATAAATGGACATTCAAGTATCTCTCCCTCTCAAATACAGGCATTTGGAGAATGGGGCTTTTAATTCACATGAAGACCAGAATTTTTTAACTTGCTGCTTATTGCACCTTTGAAATAGGGGTATTCCAAAAGTCTGCCTTGGCACAACCCTTTGGCTTTAAAACCAAAATTTAATCCATTAAAATTTTGGCCAAGGCTTTCAAGATTCTCACTCACTCAGGGAAGTTTTCAAGCAGGGATAAGGAAATAAGGAGCCAAGAGGAATGTCTGGGTGCTAGAAAACATGAGAAGAGACTGATGCAGTAAACTGGAGTACAGTCTAATTAAAAGATATTAATATAGGCAAGTAATGCAATGTTGTCACCTTGATGAAATGGCTGTTGTGTGATCTTGTCGTGAGTGACTCCAAACAAAGCCTGATGCTGGATCACGGTGAAGTTGTGAGGAGGTGGATCAAGTCTCACATTGGAGTTCCAGGTTTGACACCAGGATGATGATAAACGCCCTGTCAGAAAGAGTTTCTTCACTGAAACTCTTTCACCACTGAAAGGGTGGTCAGGCATTGGAGTCCCCATCCCTGGAGGTGTCCAAGGAACAACTGGATGTGGCACTTGGTGGTCTGGGCTGATTGACAAGGTGGTGACCGGTCACAGGTTGGACTCAGTCTTGGAGGCCTTTTCCTATTCTGTGATTCTATTCTATGATCCTGTGTTCAAAGATAGAGTCCTTCATGACCTACTGGTCTACACAACTCATGGATGATGTCATGCCATGCGTTTAAGTGCCTTGCAGGCATGGACCAAGCTTATTTTGTGTTCAGCAAACATTCTCCTCCAATAAGTACGACAAGGCACAGAATGGAGATTATTAACAGCTTAATAGGAGCTGGTAGAAACAATTAAGTAGATAAGGGGTAGCTGTACACTGAAGGATGTTTACTGGGCAAGAGAGAGCAGAAAGGGCAAGGCAGGAAGACTGGAACTTGATGAATACACTTTCTGTTGCATTTTGTTCACTTTTAGGTATAAACCACATGACGAAATCCCAAAAAGTGGCAACTTCCACTGTCAGAAAGCTCTGAGAACCTTGGTTCTGAAAATCAGGATGAAGATCATCAAAATGCTGAGAGATTGTAGTTGTATGTGCTTGGCATGACCCGTGAAGAGGCTGGGTTAGAGGAAGGTTTTGTGTAGAAATAAGGATTCCTTTCCTGCTTTTGAGAGGGAAAGTGACCTTTCCAGTTCAGCAATAGCCCCCTGCCTGGTTTTGGCCCAACAAAACCATCAGTGGTGTAAATAAATCCTGCATCCTTTGAGGATTAGTTCAGGCCCTGAACCATCCCCTAGAGACAGTTTGGATGCAGCTCCTTGTTCTGGAGGAGTTTGATGCCATGGAAGCAGCCAGATGAAGCTGAGATGTATCAGAACCCGGATGGGACCCTGTAGTTATTACTTTGATACTCAAAACTTGTGACAGCAATAATCCATCTGTGAATCCTAGTCACTAAAACTTGTGACATTATAACCAAGCAAACAAACACTAACAAATGTTGATCCTGAGCACGTTGGTGGTGATGGGAACTGCAAGTTTGGGTTTGATTTTTTTTTTTTTTAATAGACAGCGTTTTACTTCCACGCTCCCCCACCGCCTGAGCGCCGCATCTTATATTCCTTTTAGATCTTTCAGAAGGAAAATAATTCATTAAAATTAAAAAAGCGGGCCAAAGCCGCAGCTGGTGTAAATTGCTGGAGCCCTGTGGATGCCAGCTCACTCCAGCTGAGATCTGGCCTCACATAACCTCATTTTAAGGGGATGTTCAGGCAGCCTCCGCTCCCAGCCTTCCAGCCGAGCAGTTCCACGTCCTCGTTTCCTCCCTTCCGAGGAGGGGGCTTTTAATCCGTGAACACCCTCCAGTCCTCAAGGCTAATGGCCCCTTGCAACAGTGAGCCTGTGGAGGAGGTGGCAGGAGGGTGAGCTGTCAGGGGGATAATGTGCTCCATCCCACCCCTCTCCTTCCAGGAGGGAGCACCAGGGAGAAGGTTGGTGCCACGGGATGATGAGGGAGGTGGTGTCCATCCATACAGTTGATACCATGACACCGAGGTCACAACATGCTCCTGTAGTGCCATGGTGAAATTCTGAACATGAACCCAAGTGTGCCCAGCTGGTCAAGCAGACCAAGGTCACCTGGCTTGTACCAGCACTGGTGTGATCAAGGGAGTGACCGTCCCCCTGTGTGGACACCCTGGTGAGGCCACACCATGAATCGTGGGGTCAATTCTGGGCCTCTCATAACAAGACACTGAGGGGCTGGAGCATGTCCAGGGAAGGGAACAGAGCTGGGGAAGGAGCTGGAGCAGCAGGAGCAGCTGAGAGAGCTGGGGGGGCTCAGCCTGGAGAAAAGGAGGCTCAGGGGGGACCTTCTGGCTCTGCAACTCCCTGACAGGAGGGAGGAGCCAGATGGGGGTCAAGCTCTGCTCCCAGGGAACAAGGGACAGGAGGAGAGGAAATGGCCTCAAGCTGTGCCAGGAGAGGTTTAAAATGGATATTAGGGAAAATTTCTTCACTGAAAAGCTTGTCCAGCCCTGGTACAGGCTGCCCAGGGCAGTGGTGGAATCACCATCCCTGGAGGTGTTCAAAAAGCATGGATATGGCAGTTGTGGACATGGTTTGGTGGTGAAAACGGTGGTCTTGTGTTGATGGTTGGACTTATGATCTTCAGTGTGATTCTTTGACTGAGTCTGGCTCTGACGGAGCCAGTTTTTCCCACAGCAGCCCTCACTATGCAGTGCTTTGTATTTGGGGCTAGAAAGAGTTAATTTTCTGAGCTCCTTTCCCCAGACGCCCCTTTCTGGCTTCTCCAGCATGTTCTCCCATTTTCAAGCCAAGGTTTGCTTCTCTGAAAGGAGGAATTGGTTGTGCTCAGTCAAGAAGAGTTTCCCAACCTGGAGTTGTTGGGAGTGGAGTGAGTACATCAAATACTACTTCTTTACCTCTGTCTTTATACCTGTACTAGTAAATTAGGCAATTTCAAGGCCTGCTTGAGGGCACTTGTAGCTTCATCATGCCCTGCTCAGGGCCAGGAGTTGGCCTTAATGATCCTTTGGGGTCCTTTCCAACTCAGGGTGCTCTGTGATTCTACAATTCTACACTCAATTCTGAGCATAATCACTGGATTTATCCAGGCTTACTGGGACTTTTCAAGTCACCATAACCTGCACAGGGTGCAGGACTCTCTAGGCACTAGGGATCATTCTCAGTAATGAATATGATGGCAGCTGCCTCGTTTTGGAGGATGGGAGAGTTGATTTCTGTCATCAGTCTCGGCCCCCTGTCCTCAGGAAAAGTGATCAGTCCTTTGCTGCCTATTAGAGTCTGAGATTCCTGACCTTGGTCAGCTTGTGGTTGTGTGGGCCAGGCCATGAGGGCTCTTTTTTCCTCAAAGCACAGCCCAAGGCCTGTGCTGATGTGACCCTCTCACCCATCCACATCCTCTTCATCTCATGCCAGCCCATTGCCTGAGGCATCCTCCTGGTGGTGATACCCAGAGCCACCTCTGAAAATCAAACTGTGCCAAGGCTCAGGCACCATCCTACAATACTCCACCCTGTTCTGCTGTCAACAGTCTCTGGAAATCATGGCCAAGTCCAACTAACATGGCTGTAGCCACACGGAGTGGAGTCATGCCAGCTGGCCAAGGACAAAGGCTGGTTTTTGGTCCTCTTTGTTTAACAACACAGACAGAGCCTCTGCCTCCAAAATCCGTCCTCTGCCATCCACGTGGAGCATCTTTTTCTGCATCACTGGGGGGGAGGGGTGGGTTTTTTTTACAGCAAGAGCATCTCCTGCCTCCTGTGGTTCTCTCCAGAGGTTATTTGGCCACATTTGTGGATCCAATGGCTTTGGCTCCATTGGCGCAGGGACAGCAGTGACTTTGCCCCGTGCAGTTCATGTGCTGCTGCAGCATCCGTAGTAAATAAGCATGAGGGTAATTACACCAACAGGAATTCTGGGAATCCTGCCAGGAGGGAGGGGACAGCCAACCCTTTGTGCATTAAAAAAAAAAAAAGTAAAAAAAAAAAATTAAAAAAAAGAATCTCCCCAATCCCTCCTCCCAGCCCCGAATTAGTTCTATCTCTTGAAGCCGTGATGAGACTTGGAACTAAAAATATGCACAAATATACACACACTCGTATATAAAAATAGCCAGTATTCAAAAAAAAAAAAAAAAAAAGTCCAAAGTTAGGCTCCTGTATCCAAAATTAAGCTCTTAAATAAATAAATTAGCCTGATTTTCAAAAACACAGAGCAGTGAATGGTTTTCTCTGACATAAGAGGAAGCATCGAGTTGCTAAAGATTGAAGATCAGGCCCGAATATGGATTTGAAAGTCTAATTATAGAAGCCTGTTTGGTACCAGCTTGACCGAGAACAACAAATTTCAGGTGAAATGACATTGATTTTTTTTTTCTTCTTTCTTCAGAGTTTGTCTACACTTAAGCAGTGTTAGTGAAAGTAGGAAAAACCCTCAAATGAGTAAATATAATACCACAAGGAAACAGATAAACTGGAATAAAACTGCTTACACCAGTGTTGGACATTTGTGTTTGGAAATAGGGTTAAGAATTATTAACCCTAGAGCTGGGTGAAGTTTTTTGTTGATTAATTAAGTAGGTATTTAGGAATTGTTGGAAGCCTTCTGTTGAAAGTATTTCTTCCAGGTAGAAATACTGCCTTTCCCAGTTATTCTCAGAATATTTCGCAGTTAAGCTCACAACTGACTGGCACCAAGGGGGAATGGGGTTTTAGTGCTCCTTTTCCTCTCTTTGCCAGATTTGGGTTTGAAGGAAACTGAAGAGAGAGCACCGTATTTTGTCATGGACCAAGAAGAGTACACAGGGAATTTCATTTCCCTTCAGCCCCAAACGGTCCTTGGAACTGCTTTGTTCTCGTGCCGGGACCATTTGGTGGCCAAGGGATTCCTGAGGCACCAAAAGATCTGGGTTTAAATGCCAAAAAAACTTTGAGGGCACCTATTTGGTGCTGTATGACTCAGTTTCCTCCTCTGTGGAACCATAGAACACAGCTGACCTTTGCCAAAGGCTGTGGGTTCAACAACCAGGACAGTTTGGTGTTTCTGTCCTTGCCTCTGTTCTGGCCATTGACAGAGACAGGATCAGGAAATTATGTTAATCCAATGTATTATCATGTCCTTTCATGCTGTCTCAACCAGTCGTTGTCATGTCCTCTCACCGTGGCCAGTGAGAAACATTCAGGCTTAAATTGTGTGGATGGTGGTGAATCCCTGGAGATCAAGGAGGAATCGTTGCAGGATTTGGTGTCCCATCTTCAGTTTCTTCCTAATCTTTCTGAGTGACTCAATGTCACTGTTGTGGTTCGGTTCAGCCAGCCTGGAGTGCTGGGAAAAGTATTTTTTGGCCTTAAAAATAACCCAAAACTGGAGACAGGTGATGGGAACAGCAACGTAGAAGATAAGAGGTGTAGGAGATGGTCACCTGTGAGAGGGGACTGAAAGAATTTTTTTCTGGAGAAAAGGAGGCTCAGGGGGGACCTTCTTTTTCTCTCCAACTCCCTGACAGGAGGGGGAGCCAGGTGGGGGGTGGGATCTGCTCCCAGGAAACACAGGATAGGACGAGAGGAAATGGCTTCAAGCTGTGCCAGAGGAGGTTCAGGTTGGATATTGGAAACAATTTCTTCCTTCCAGGGTTGCCCAGCCCTGGCACAGCTGCCCAGGGCAGTGGTGGAGTCCCCATCCCTGGAGGGATTTAAAAGCCATGGGGATGAGGCACTTGGGGACAGGGGTTAGTGGTGGCCTTGGCAGTGCTGGGGGAACAGCTGGACTCAATGATCTTAGAGCTCTCTTCCAGCCTTAATGGTTCTGTGATTCTATGGGATTTTTCAGTCTGGAGAGAAGGGTTTATGTGGTAACTATGTGCAAACAGGCAAATGACTGGCTGCAGGGTGAAAATGAATAAATTCTTCTCCTTGTCCATGGCTGAGGAGTTGAGGAATGAGTGGCTTAAGCTTCAGAAGAGGAGTTTAAGTCTCATTATACACAGCAATAAGAGCTTCTGGGGAGGGGAGGCCATCCAGGACTACAGGACAGATTTGGTGGTAAGAGCTTGGCAGGGATGATGGTGTCTTTGCCCGTGGGCAGCACCTTATGGGCACCATCACCTTGGGTTTTGGTGGCCCTGTGTCGCTGATATTATAAAAACCCGTTGCATGGTCTGCTGCTTCTGCTTTCTCCTTGAACCATTACACCCTCTCTGACTTTGCCTTTCCAGCTGAACTGCATTTATTTAATTCCTTGCATGGATGAAGGGAAGGCAGGATCCCTCCGTTGTGCTGCAGCTTCTGGGGCTGGGATCTTCCAGGGAAGCGCCAAGCACTCGTGTTGGTTTTGGCATGCTGGGGACTGGGAGAGCAGGTGGTCCACAGCCATTCCCACCCCACTCGGGGTCTGCTGAGGATGTCACACCAGTGTCACCAGTGTCGCGTGTGCATGGCGTAGCATTTTTCTCGAGTTTCGAGCCCCATCTGGTGGCTTCCCTGCGTCATTTTTCGTGTCCTTGCGGACTTCTTTCGGGATTTTTCGTCTTCTGTGCGTGTGAAGTGCGAACGGGAAGGAAGGACAAGGTGCTGGAGAAAAGGCAGGGCTTGCAGAGCTGCCTCTGCTTCCCTCCCGGCTCCCTGTTCCCGGGTGTAATTTGGAGACACAGGCGCTGTCGAGGCTCCCGTCCGTGCCTCCTGCTCTTCCTTGCTGTTCAGTCTCGCCCGAGCGGCAAGGAATGATCTAATCGTTCTGGCGAAACCCCAGTTAGTGCTGTGAGGCCCTCCCAGAGCCTCCAGAAGGCACTTCATCCCACTGCCGTGCTGGCATTGGAGCTGGGACAGATGAACAGTCCCGGGAGGGGACATTTCCATCGACTGACTGGCTCAGATGACCAACTTTAGGGCTGGCATTAGGGGAAATGATTCCCATCCCAAAAAAGGCTACAGCCATCACTCAGGGTGAGAAGGAAGAAGACCCAGTATTAGATCATCAGTCCCTGGAAGTGTTCCAGGGCCAGGCTGGATGGAGCTCTGAGCAACCTGTGACAGGTGACAGGTGTCCCTGCCAACAGCAGGGGGATGGAACAAGATGATCTTTAAAGTCCCTTCCAGCCCCAGCCATTCCAGGATTCTGTGATACCTGTGAGCGTTAGAAAGCACCCCATTTTAGGAGAGGGTGCCATGAGTGCTGTGGCACCTGGGCACATTGTGCTACCCTGCCTTGGTCAGCTCCATTCACAAAGATTGCCCAAATGTCCCCTGAGGGGAAGTTGTGTCCCCCCAGAGTGAGGTTTGCAGGTCTGTGGAAACAGAAGCAAGGGTAGAGCAGTGCCCATGCACAAGGCACCTCCTTCTGGTCCAGCATTGCCCAAAGTCTCCATAGCTGACCAGTGGCAAGCTGTGGCCTTTTGCATCTGTGGGTCACACGTGTGCTGAAGGTGAGGGTGGTGTCTCCTGTCTCCAGCTGTGATGAAGTAGGGCCAGGTCACACAGTCGTGGAATATCCTGACTGGAAGAGACCCACAAAGATCATCAAAGTCCAGCTCCCAGCCCTGCACAGCACAGCCCCAAGAATCCCACCCTGTGCCTGAGACCATTGTCCAAATGCTCCTTGAACTCTGGGGTTGGGGACAAAACCTCCTTATCAGAGTGCTGAAGGGACTTAGATGGTCTGTCAATCCACCACCAAGCGTTATGACCAGTATTTTTCAAGTAGCTTCTCTTCTTATGACGAAAACAAAGTGAAAGAGTTGCTTTCTTGTGCTTCACAAGCATTTCCTACCCCCAGGCTTCACGTCTGGGAGGTGCAAGGTAAAGATTTTCCACCTGTGCAAGATGAAGTACATTTTGTGATATGTTTTAGCGGGCATGGTGGCATTCAGTCAAAGGCTGGACTTGGTGACCTTGGAGGTCTTTTCCAGCATTAATGATTGGTTGGATTCTGAAAGTACTTCTCAGATCTTGCAGGAGAAAAAAGCCTTATGCCTTCCCCAGATTCCCTGTCCCCAAAACAGCTGGCCCAGCCCTCCTCGGGTTTTGCCACACGCCAAAGCCTCGCACTCAGCTTTCCCTCCTGTGTTTGCTGCAGGTATATCCGAACTATGTACCTGGGGATCCAGAGCCAGAGGCGGAAGGAACACCAGCGGCGTTTCTACTGGGCTATGATGTACGAATATGCAGACGTAAACATGCTGCGCCTCCTGGAAACGTTCCTCGAGAGCGCCCCTCAACTGGTGCTACAGCTCTGCATAATGATCCAAAAGAACCGTGCAGAAACATTACCATGTAAGTGGCCCCCCCTCGTCCCTCCTTTTCCCCCACCTTCCCGGCCTCCCCCCTCCGATCCCGTGCTCGGCAGGGATGTGTTGGACGTGGATGCGTTGCTCACTTCCCGCCCCGGCGCGTCACCTCTGGACAAATCTCGCCCCAGCTCTGCGCTGCGTTCGCTGGGTAAAAATTTCTGGTTGTTCCACTGAGAAAAAAAAA
>NW_020956253.1:1173982-1194845 GCF_003031625.1 Empidonax traillii | reverse complement strand
TTAATTTAGGGGTTAAATTTTGCTGGTAAAATCAAGGTCACCACTATCTACAGCACCAGTAAGTCTGACTGCTCTCCCTTTCCTCCATAATTCCAGCATGTCCATCAGGGTTGTTTATAGAGGCCTCCCTCCTCCTGTTTATGCAGCCTTTTTCTGAAACCTCTCATCACGAGCTCTCCAGGCCTCCAAAGTGCTGACATGATGAATATGCCTTTCTACAACTCCTGCTAGAACTGCTCACATTTGCCAGCCCCCTTTCCCTGCTGCTTCCAGCATTATTAACCCTACTGAAAATGTAGAGATCATCTGCCAGGTCCGCCAGGGCGTTGCACAGATTGTTGGCCTCGCTGCGGAAAGCGCTGGGTGAAGTTTGCTGGGCTCTGCTGTGCTGCAAGTCAGACAACACGGCTGAATAATCCCTCCAGTCTTTCAAATCTGTGGCTCTTTCAGTTTGCCACTTCCAGGCATGGCTGCCTAATCCACTGAACAAGCTGCATCATTTTCCAACATCCCCCCCCCCGCCCTCCACTCCTTCCCACACCTCCTTCCCTTCTCCGGCTTTGCAGTTCCTCTGCTTCTCCACCACGCCGAGCCGGCTGCGCTTTCTTCCAAGGCAGCGCACGTCCCCGCCTGCCTTCCCGAGCCCTGGAGGGCTCTTTGCCTGCCACGCTCCAGCAGCCGAGCTCTCTGGGTCCCCAGCGCACCCTCTCCCCGCCTCCCTCCCCGCCTGTGCCAGGGATGCGGTCGCGCATCCCGGCGCTGCGCTGCTGATGGATGTGAGCAGCAGAGCTTGCTCAGCGCTCCCTGACTCAGGTGCAAGGATTCCTAGAGCTCCTCCATGCCCGTTCCGTGCTTCTGTCTTCCTCCTTCTCCTCCTCCTCCCGGCCAGTACATAATTATACAGGAGGAAATTAAATGCTGTGAGGAGCCGTTAGGAAAGGGAGCATCAAAGACTTCTCTTCAAGCAGGCAGAAACCAAAGGACTATGGATGTTGTTAGGAAGCCAATGTGCTTAAAAATCAAATCAAGTCTCTCCTGGCTCATCGTGTCCATGGGAGCAGTGGCTCATCACAGGAAGAGGCCAGTTCTGGCTTCAGCTTCAGCTACATCCCTGAGGGATTCACGCTGGCAAAGCAGCCCATGGCAGGGCTTATAAACCCAGGAACAGCCCCTGATAATGTGTCCAGGCTCCAGCTCTTTTCACGTGGTTCACACAGGCTCTCATGGATTCATGAAGTGCCAGAGCAAGGTCGATTTGCCATTTTCTGTGGCACATCCCTCCTCCAAGCCCAAATCCTCCCTGCTCTTCAGATTGCAACGCCAAGCCTGGTGCACAAAACCAAGCCAGGCTCCAGTTTTTCCCAAATGGGTCAGCTAATGTCCCCTTCTATTTAAGGAGCTTTGGAAAGGGAGTTACTGGAATGATTATCAGGAGGTTTTGGTTTTTTTTTTTTTTCTCTTGGTTTCTGTGTTAAGAGAGTAGTTGAGGAAAGAAGGGTGAATACACTGGAGGTCTTTACTCAGACCCAGAGCATCTGGTGGCAGAAAGTGCTGATCTTGTAAGGACTTGTAGAGGGGGATACACTCAGGTAAAGTTTAATTTCCTTGTTTTCGTGTCTATTGGGTGAGTGGAAGAAAGAAGAGCCTCATCATGCCTTGCAAGAGCCATTTTACCCTGAGAGGTACCTGTCTGAGAGGGTTGGGTGAAACCTGTGTTTGTTGTTCCTTCAGCACTCATAGAACAGAGTTTCACCCAAAAGTGAGAGTCCCCTGCATGGTCTGACAGCACCATCAGCTCAAGTGCTGGAGCTGGAACTGGAGGCCAAGACCCAGCATCAGTAAAGCTTGGGACAGCACCCTTGGGATTTCATAAAAGTCAGGATTCCTTCCTTTATCATGGCCCAAGCACTGGGCAGACCAGACCCCAGCTTAGCTGCCCTATCTGGGGAAGAACAGAAAATAGTACAGAGAGCAAAGAGGTAAGAACTTGGTATAGTCCATCAGGTGAGCAGGTCTGACCTGGAAGGTGCACACTGGGAGCCTGAGATGGAATACTTTGTGCTGTGGCTGCTGGGGCACGTGGATTGACATCAGCTCCTGAATATCCACATGGTGGAAGGAGCTGGTGTTGGTAGGCAGGTCCTTTGTGAATGATCCATCTGCTACAACCACAGCTGTGGGGGGGGCAAAACAGGGTCAACAGAAGGTAAGGGAAAAAGGATGTCTCCAAAACATGGATCAGCCCATGTCCAAGGCAGCTGAAGGAGGTGGGATGAGATGCTCAACCTCCAGCAGCGCCTTCCTCCAGGGATTCTGGACAGAAGCTGGGTGATGCATTCATACTTTTCCTTAGGGTTAGGCTGAAGGAGGTGATGGGTCACTGGAGAGGATGCAGCCCTGCCCCTCACTCAACTGCCCCTGAGGTTTAGGAGAGGATGGGCTGCAAGGATATCCATCTCTCAGGACTCCTGGACAACACCAGCCAGGGCACTAGCTCCGATTTAAACACCTTATTTGCAGGGGGAAACATAATATTAACAACAACAGAAAAGGCCCAGCAACCCAGATCTTCATTTCATAATCACTCCTGGCAGATAATCAACCTCACTTCTTGCGGAACAAACCATCCTCAACCCACTTCACCCCTCAGAGGTGCCAGTTCCTCCAAGCTGAATGGGAAGGAGTAGAAACAACCAGCTTAAAGGAGACACCCAACCTTTAGGCAGTCTGTGAGGTGAGAGGGATTCCAGGTTTTTCTGGTATAAATCTCCTCTTAAAGGGGTTTGCTTTCACTTTTTTTTTTCATGTGGCTTCTTTAAGGCTTAATGAGATTTAGCAGGAGCTCGAATGTCCTTCCACCTGTGTCACGAGTTCCTTACACAGAGATTTCCCTGGGAATCTTCCTGCATGAGACTGCAGTTTTCAGCACAGGATCTCTCCCCCCCCAAAAAAAGTCACATCTATCCACTGATGCTGCGGCCACCTCCTCTACAGTCCTGATATTGATCTGAAAGGGATTTGCAGTGGAAACCTTCATTTGGCAAAGTCCTGGAGTCTCCAGGGTTCTGCAAGGTGTCTGAACTCTCCACAGCCCACAATAAGTTCTCTGAAGCTGCTCATATATTTGAGGAAAAGCAACATTAACTTCAGAGGGATTTTGGGTCATTCTTTTAAAGCAGAGTGATACAATTTAGGCACTAAAGGGAGTTTCAGACATCTCAGCTCCGGGAGTGTGCTGGCTGCAGAGTTATCCTTAGTGGAGTTTGCAAATCTTATTGTCCCTCCTAAAGCAAAGCCCTATTTTTTGTTGCCTTCTCCTTCTTTCCGTACCGTGTCTGGGGACCACTTATGATCATTTGTGATCCTTTTTTGCAGGGGCACACTAAGATGCCTGTCACTTAGTTTAGAAGACTTAGCTGATCTTGCAGAGTATTGAAGGCCAAGCAGCAGGTTAGATGTCATCCTCTCTGCCCAGAGGAGGCATCCCTGGTAGAGCTGAGTGGATTTGGGATGAGCCAGCGTCAAGTTAAACCCTGCTGCACTTGAGTGAGAAGATTCCTGTGTGATAATGAACTAAGTCTAATGTGGAGATAAATCTCTCAGTTCATCTTCCCCCGTTGACAGGCCGATAGTTAACCAATAATATGCTGTGAATAATGGATGTGCTGGGAGCTGCCTTCTGTGTGAAATGTCCTGGGATAATCATAGGATGGGGAATATCTCAAGGCACCGCGACTTGTTGAGGAATGGCTTGAGATTTAAAACCAAGGCCATCTCTAAAGGATAACACATGAATGAATTACTTCTTACTCGGACCCCGAAGATCAAACAAAGCTTGTTAGCTGGGACAACTGAGTTAGAAAGGGATCTTCAGCCTTTAGTTGCTCAAAGGTGTGATTTTCAAACGACATCGATGTTGGCCTGAATGGAGAAGAGACTCATTAGGTTTGAAATTCCATCCTTTTCACCATCTCTGTTCTTGAGGGAGCACTAGAAGTCAGTGCAAGGTCCTTCATGCTGGCCTGGGCTGAGCAGCTACATCCATTGGAGAGCCCAGCAGAAATGGCCCAGCCCCTTCTTAGTGGAGAACCACCACTATGGGTGGGAAGTGCCAGGCTGGATGGAAAAGCACATGCAGGGAAAAGTGCTTGCTTTGGGGGGTGTTGCTGCCTGTTCTCCACAGATGTCGTTCAGTTTGGGTGTAACTAAATAAATTGCCTTCCAGCAGCGCTCAAACGTGAATCCAAAACCCCAAATTCAGTCTCTGTGACCTCACTACAAAAAATTGTCCCGTTTTGTGGAGTAACTAGACTTACCTGCCCTAGATGAGCTGAGGGCCACGCTTTCTACACGGGCATCAGACTCCACAGGGCTCAGCACAAAGAAAATTCCACATGGCATCTGCAGACTCCCTTTGGGATGGGTAAAACCCAAGCAAAGTCCTTTTCTTCCACATGAAGAAATCTTGTTCACTTTCTGACAGGTGTATTTTACCTGAGATTGGCCAGGAAAACTTCAATGTGTGACTAAAAGAGTCTTTCCTTCATAGCCTCTTCATTCAGAGGTGATTCAGAGGGGGCAAGGTCTACCAGAGTCACACTCTGGACTTTTGCTTGGGCTCTGAGACAGATCATAAGGAAAAAAGAAGCTACAGCTTTGCCCAAAGAGCTGAAGGCATATTCTTTTTCCCTTTTTCTCATGCCATCTCTTGGGGAACAGAAGAAACGGGAGACATCCATCACTCAGCTCTGTTTCCTTGTGACAGAAGAGCCATGAGCAGAAAAGCAGTTGCTCATTGCCATGTGGGCAAGGGACCCCACCAGTCATGTTCCTGCTGAAGGGGCTTGGCAGGGAGGAACCGGGGTCATCAACCTTGGAAGTTTGTCCTGATCCCACCACAGGTTTCTCTTTTTAAACGTTCACCAGCAGACCAAGGAGGCTCCTCACAAAATGCCCAAATATCTCTGAACTCATAAGCAGCTCGCCTGGGAGGCCACTCATATGACTCAGGTGCTTTGCCAGACTGGGGCATATGGCTCTGTTCCTGCCTTCCCTCCTCGTCACCAGAGCCGGATGACAGGGAGCAATTTGGTGCCCTGCTTGAAGCGAGTCGCTGGTCCCCCGCCAGCTCCCAGCAGCATCAAAAAGCCATCTCCACAGTTGGCAGTGGGCACTGAGGACGCCTTGCTCTGGCATGCTGAGAGCAGGCCAAGCCTGAGGCGGGCTGGCATGGGCAAGCTCGCCCTATCATCAGCCATATTGTCCCAGCGCGGCGGGGAGGGATCGGATCCAGGAGCCTTTGGAAGCCAGTGATGGGGTTGGGTTTTTTTTTTAAATTCCAATGGGCTTTGGAGCCTGCCCAAGGAGAGACATCATCCCTCAGCCCATCCCCACCTGCAGCTTCCCTGTCCGCCACCTTGCCATGTCTCTGGCTCTTATTTTGGGAATGCTGATGAAACCCCTTCTGTTCCGGACCACGTGTCACCGTCACACACAGGACACAGCACAGCCAATAAAGATGAGTCACCGTTCACGGGACAGCGCTGGCACTCGGCCAGTGCTGCCAATTTTAGGTTTTGTCAGACTGTGGCAGTCACTGGGAAGGGGTTACATCATCACAGCACCACACAAGCATTAGCTCATGCTGTTCCCAGGAGCTGCACGGCAGATGGGAAACTGAGGCATGGAGAGAGAGGCTGGAGTAGCCTGAGGCCTTGGGGAGGATCCCTACTCTGCAGGCTCCTGGGGAGTGCACGTCAAGCAGATTCCACACAGGAAATTAAAGGTTTTTTTGGGTAATTTCATGCTGCAGGCTTTCTTGGAGACGGTCCTCTCATGGCAGGTTTTGATCAGAGCATAGGAAAAGGTGGCTGCACCCTGCTGTGGAACTGGCTGGTGAAATGCATGGAAATTCAACTCTTTTTGTCTTCAGGTTGCTCTAGGGTGCAATGCTGGATGAACAGGGAGCACACAGCCACTGGGGTGTGCAAAAAAACATGGGGAAGATGCTTGGTGGGTGCTGGACAGGGAATCCTCTGTGCTTCTCCTCATGATGGAGATGGAGAGGGAGCAGGTCAGGTTGATGCGACTCAGAGTTGCTGAATATTGGAGGAAAGAACTTTCTTGCTTCAGCAACTATCAATTGGGTTTTTTTTATGATTAGCTTGAGGTGACAGTCCTGAGTCTGGGAGTGCAGCAGATTCACTGAGTCAGTAGAAATCTCCTGAAATGACTTTTGCCCTAAGTGGCATTTGACCAGCCTCATGCTCTCAGGGCCTTCAGTGCATCCATGTCTCCCCACAGATGATCACTGACAGGGGGTGTCCACCAGGCACAGCTGTATCTGTAGCACAGGAACCCATATCTGATGTACATTATAAATCTTAAGGTGCAAAGAGATGTTTGCAGCAGGGGAATGGGTTTGTAGTTTGATCTCAGCCTGACCTTGAGGAAGGACATTAATCTGTTGAAGAGGCAGCCTCAATTCCATCCTGAACTCACAAGAGGAGGCAAAAAGACCCAGGAGACAAGGGACAAGCCAGGATGAGCGTGACTTCACGTGCTGAGTTCTGGCCTGCTGCACATCACTTAGATCTCTGCTGAGCGTTCAAAGCATGGGAAGCAGAGGAAGAAACGGGTTCTTGCTGATATCCTTGGAAATCAGTGTCCCTGGTGCCTTCAGCTACCCCACTGCGAGACAGCACCAGCTGCACCACATCCGTTCTTGTCACTTCGTCACTCCCCCTCACAGAAACGCTCTGCCAGACTCGCTTCATTGATGCCAGTCCTGTGCACTCTCCGGGAATGTTGAGATGTTCCTCCTTTTCAGGACACCAGTCCCCTCACCCGCAGCGGTGCTGATGCAATTCCACCGCGGGCCACCTGCATAACATCAAAGGTTTATAAACCATAAGGTCAGCAAAGTGTGCTCTGCTGACACGTCTCCAAACACGCTGGATGAAGGGCTTTCACTCGGCCGGTGAGTGTGAACCAAGCTGGGTTTCCTTCCTCGTCCCCCTCAGGGAAGCATTTCCACCACTGGGAAGAAGTTATTTCTCTAATGGCCTGCAAACTTTCTGTGTCCAGACCAAGCCATTAACCAGAGGTGGTTTGCAGGATCCCTGTTTGGTGCTGCCACAGACTGTTTGAAGCGTTGCCTTGTTGTTGTCTCGTCTCCAAGGAAGTAGCTGTGGGAGCTGTGTTTACAGCAGGAGGCTCCTTCCCTAAGCCCTGGCAGAAGATGATGCTTTCCCAAATCTGGTGACAAGTCTGCTGGGTTTTATCTAAACAAGTCAGAACATGAGCACAGCCATCAAATCTTGGTCAACCACGTGGTTCAATTACCAGCACAGCCCTTGGCACATTTTTAGCTCCTGGCAGCCAGCACCAACCCAAACAATTCCTGTGCTTGGCTCAGGTGATGGCACAGGCCAAGAACCATCCTCACCAAGCACTCTGGGCTGGGCTGCCCTGGTTTGGAGGCTGAGACAGAATGGATGTAACAGTCAACAGAATTAGGCTTTGATTAGTTGCTGAGCTCTGGGCACGGGGTCCCAGGTTCAAAAGCTGCCCCAGACCCATGCCAAGGAAAAAAAGATTCTCATGGTTGTTCTCCAAAGCAGACAGCAGAACTCCTTGGGCTTTGCTTTCCAGAACTGATATGGTTCTCCCCTGTTTTTCAGAGTATTTTACCCCTACTTACAAGATTACAGCATCCTATCAACTTGTTTGAGGTAGATTTACATTCTCCTCGATAGCTGTGGTTCTCAGATGATTTTTTTAAAAAAGGATGCCAAGATAGAGATGCTGCAACAAATGTCAAATGCACGGTGTCAAAATGCCCATTTATTGCATGTGTCTGTGGAGTTGTGAGTTGTTTCATGCCAACTATCCCTACTCAGAACATAGAAATGGCTGGGGAAAGATTGTATTTGAAATGGAGCCAGGCATTTTCTTAGCAAGAGGTTTTTCTCCCCATCTTGGTACATTCCAGAAGTTCCATGAGGTGTGTTTCTCTTCTAAGGGCTCCTAATGGTAGAGTTCAAATATCATTAGGTCTGAAATCTCAGTATCGGAGGCTCATTCTGATATTTTGGGGATGTAAACTGGAAGTGACTCTGCTGGATTCAATATACTAAAGAATCTTAGCAAAGTATTGGCCACTCAAAGTTATGACTAAAGTGTCCTTCGTAAAGAACCAGCTGTTGAATGTGCAATGTGATTTTTCCTCCAAGAATAACTCCTCTTGGATTTTGTCCTCTTATTCTTCCCAGTTAAAGAAATCACATCTTTAGGGTGGGGGTTTTTTGGCTTGTTCTTAAAAAAAACAAACAAAAAACCCCCAAACCAAACAAAAACCCCACAAACAAACAAACAAACAACACCCCCCCCCCCAAAAAAAAAAAAAAAACACAACCAAAACAAACCTATTTTAATTAGCAAAGCATCAAAAATCAAGTCTCAACAACCAATGACCACATAAAACTGCACATCTAACCAAGAGGCTACAAGGGCAGCAGTCATACTTGGGTGACTTTAGCCTATAGAGATCCATGGTAGCTCCATGCCAATGGTGATGCTTTGCTCTCCAGATCAACTATCAAAGTAGCTTAGGTAGACTTTTTTCCCACCTTGGGTGCTTTGGGTAAGATTTGGATATCTCTGAACATTTGGATGTCTGTGTAGGTACAAGGATCAGACTACTCTGATTTCTGAACTGAGGAACCAGAGCACAAGAGGAACCAGAAAGCAGACCAAGAAATAGCAGTGGAAGCCTTTAGAGGTGGCTTGTGCCCTTCTCTGGTGTTCCTTTCAGGTTGAACCAGGTTTCTGTGACAGGCTCTACTGCCCTGGAACATCTCCTGCAAAGAAAGAATTCGCTTTGCTTGCACAGATTTAAATCCTTGCTGGAGGTGTTGTCAGAACACCCTGGTGGAGCATTTTGAGTGAAATCTCTTGAGGTGTCTTGAGGAGCTCCACATCCTCTTGTCTGTAGCTGTTCACTTTTAGAGACTCAGGTGGGGTTCTTTGTCAGTGTGATTCTGAGACAGCAGTTAAAGGCTTCAGATTAACAGGGATTTAACTAAAAGTCTTCATAATTACAGTGATGACTGTGCAGAGGGTACCTTGGCCTGAATAGAGCAGCAATTCATGCAGCTTTTGACAAAATTAGACACATATAAGACTTCTCATGCTCTATTTCCAAACAACCTAATCTGTGCCCGGGAAGTCCTGGCTGCTGCTTTCCCAGCACATTTCTAATTGCAGAATTAAACCAGGTGACTGATATCTGGAGGAATTCTGGCCAAGCTCACACCGGACCATCTCTCCTTTGTGCATTTGTGGCATTAGAAGACAGAGTTGTTGGTTCTGAGTGTCTCTATCAACTTCAAGACTACCCTGCCCACACGAGATTCAGAGATCTGTGAGGTTTGTGCCCAGGGAAAAGATGTACTTGGGCATATTGGGAAAGATCCTAGAGAAGTGTTGGGACTTGTGTGAGATAACCTGAGTCCTCACTGCTGGGTTTTGAGTTACTGGGCTACATGAACCCCAATTTAAGTGAAAGCAGCTACTCTAGTTGAAAACACCATCAAACATATCCCCACACCAACATCAAAGCCACTATCAGTAAGATTAATGAGATTTCTGGTTTACTTGCCAAAAAACAACAAAGAGCTGTTCTGTATTAACACCCTCAAAACAGCATCCACCGAAGTGGAACAACCTGCTTTTGGTTGTGAATTCTTTTCTCTACCTTTTCTTAACATTTAGAACTAACATTTATTCAAAATGAAAGAGCCATTTCGAAATAAATAACTTTGTTATAAATAATGTCATAATAATTAATTTCAAATCAACAGGGACTCCAAAAGTAAGACTAGTCCTGTGGTGTGTGTGTCCCTACTCCATGATTGCCTCCAGCTTCTTCAGGACTGAAACTATTCACCAAATTCATCCAAAATTCCTGAGCGGTCTTAGACACCTGCCATGCATTTCTCCCTTCAAAATGTGTGTTTGTGAATTTAATTTCCTTTAAGTCCACCTTAGACTCCCATCAGAGTCTCTGGTGGCAGGCTGGACCTTCAGAAGAGGCTGTTTTCCATAAGGCAGGATTTGTCTCTGGCTCTAGCAATGGACTCACACTGACATTTTCCTCAGACATAACTTTGGGAGCACAGCTGAGACCAGATTCCTAGAGGGATCAACCTGTAGTGCTAAAATAACATTTTTCTGGCACAAAGCTGCCTGCACATCTGAATTAGACTTTACCTAAGCTCTGCCTGCCATGCCTGGGCTCCCCAGAGCTGTCCAGACACAGCAGCCACCTGGACCAATTTTCTCTGCCCAGCCTGGAAAATCTGATAATATGAGAGGCTCCATCTCCAGGAGCTGAACCACAGGTCTTCCACATTATTTTTAACATGATGAAGGGGATTATATGACCATGTTTTTGATAGACAGAGGACTGTGATCAGATTCTGTCTATACCTGTAATGCAAACGGTGTTAGAGCCCAGGCACTGGCACTTAGGTGATCGTGTTAAGTTGGTCTCTGGAACAGTTTTGGCCAGCCAGCCCTTTCCCAAAGCTTTCCCAAGCGTGAGAAAACAAGTTCACATCGTCCAGGAACCATTCCCATGAGGCAGATTGGATACAACTACTGAGAGAGTTTAATTGCATGGACATGGCAGGCTCTGCCAGTTGGGCTGAGGATCAACAAATAGTCCTGGCTCTGTTTCTCCTTTGCTGGTTCAGATACCACCACCAGGGTCTCCCCAGGTCTGGATTCCCACGTTTCCTTCTCCTCTCTGCTGTTTCTTAATGAGCTCTTACGTGGTGGCAAGTCACTATACAGGACCAAAAATCTCGGTTATCCAAGTGAGGTGAGGATTGTTTGAAGATCTGTGCATATATAAGGACTAAGATTTGACCTAAGTGCTGCCAGAAATGTTTCAGCTCTGGAACAGGCATCAGCAGCTTTTTTCCCTAAATAAATAGGGAAAAACTGATACATCTGCAGCCAGCATCCTAGGAAAGGGACAAGGATATTATGGAAAGCAAATAGTGGAATTTCATGCCAATGAGGACTGTTAATACAGGCCTGTTGGGACTAGCCTTCTTCTCAGTGGTGTAACAGAGGGATCTTATCCTTCTGCTACCACTTGAGGATGGTGGTAACTCTGGCTGGCTGTTCTAGGAAACGCCACTTCAGTATCTCCTCTGATGGATCATGGCACCCTTCTCACATCAGGTGTGTGTTGGGGGGTTGTTTTGCCTGCTTGGCCTTCAGTGGTATAAAATCACTGTGTTGTGTTACTTGATTTTGTTCATGTTATGTTGCATCTGTCCACTTCTGCTCTGCAGAAGCCCAGTGTGGGCTATTCTGCTCATCTTGGAGCCAGGAACAGGGTTTCCCAATCCTGCTTTCTGCTCTCCTTACCTTGCTGGGACTCAGGACTATCTCCTGAGCTCCTGTGGGGAGCTGATGGATGCCAAATCTTTGCCACTGAGGGTGCTTTTCATCTTATCCACTTCTCCTTGTTTGATCGGTCCAGTTTGATCCCCATCCCTGGAAGTGTCCAAGGACAAGATGGATGGGAACCTGAGCAACCTGGTCTAGTGGAAGGTGTCCCTGCCCATGGCAGAGAGTTGGAACAAGATGATCTTTAAGATCCTTTCTGACTCAAACCTGTCTATGGCTCTGTGATCCACACTCCAGGCAGAGTTAATGGAGCACTCCCAGACAGCATTCTTTGGGTGATGCTTCAGGAAGATCTTCTTCATGAGTGTTTTAAAACAGGGTGGGGAAGCTTTGCCCATCCTGACGTGGTGGGCGGCATCCAACATTTTCAACAGGAGATCTGACACTTGGCCGAGGTTACACAAGGACAACCCAGAAGAGGGGGCAGATTATCCCATTTCTGCCTGGCCCGAGGTGCTCGTGCCTCTCACAGAAGGATCAGTCAGGAGTCCAGGAGGAGATACAAGACTCGATGGCCGCGGGGCCTGAGCTGGTTTGGCAGTGCCCGAGTTCACAGAGGAAATGAATAGGAGGAGACACGACAGAAGCAGTTGAGATAATGAGAACACAGATCAGACGAGTTGTGGCCGGTCACCTCTTCCAGCAGCACAGAAAAAGGGGCACTGGGGAGAGCTGAAAGGCAGCAGGATGAAAGGAGGGGGGGGAAAGAGAGTCCTTTCCGAACACAATCCCCAGCGAACCCAAGGACCTCAGTTCCTCACGGCTGTGCTGAGGCAGGGGCTGGGGGGGAAGGAGCTAAAAAAGGGATTCAGCATTTCTGGGGTCATTAAGAGCATCTTAATTTAGCCGAAGGAAAAGGTTTCAGGAAGCGGCATTTCAGGACAGGAGCCAGCCTTTAACTGTCGAGGGGTGGGAGGGCAACTCTCCGTGTGAACAAGCTGTTCTGAACTTGCCTTGTTGTGGCTTTTCTCACAATGAAAGGTTTGGGAACATGGATGTTCCTCTGGTCTAATGTGGAAGAGCCCTCCTTGTCCTACCTTGGACATAGACTATCCTGTATGGAAACTCAACACAAGCCTTGTGTCAAGAAGTCCCAGTGGGATCCAGTAGTAGAATCCCAGGTCTGGTTATCCAGACCTACTTGGAAATACGTCCCTGAAGTGAGTTACTTACCTTTGTTTCCAGCCTTTCCCAGCCACTAGCGGTTTTGTATTCCTTATGGACATGTGCCACTGATTCCTGTGGGAGTTGGACCCTGGAGAGAACAGGGTTGTGATGCTCCTCGAGGGAAGGTCTCAAGGGCTCCCTAGGAAAGGAGCAGGTGCTGAGGATTTGACATTTACCCCTTGCTTGATGTAACCAAAACATTTTCCATGAGGAAGCAGCTAAGGATGTGACACTGGTGTAACATCTCTTCCCAGCCTTCCCAGTGTTAAGCTCCGTTTTTCATCCCTGGTCACTCCAGTTCTGAGCAGAGCCCAGAGGTGTCACATAGATATGTGGAGGCCATTCCTAGGTCAGACTGATGAATTATGTTCATAGTGCTCGTTGCCATAATGCACTGGTGGAGAAACTGGTTAAGGCAGTGCCCTGAAATCCTCTGAGGAAAACGAATGGCAAAATGGCCTATGCAGCCCTTTATTATTTGTTCTATATTTTTTTCATGTTAAAAGGGACAAACAGAGAGGGAAAAAGAAGGAAAGAAGACCAAAGTCACATCCTCCTCAGATGGGAAAGAGTAAAGAATGATCAAGCATCAAAATCCATTGGGAAACAACGAAAATCAGATCTAGGGTCTGATTCCAACCCCTTTTGCTCTGAGGCAAATAAATAAAAACAGATCAAAAATTAAGGGGGAGCGACTTACAGGCAACGCTGTTACAAAAGCAGGGTCTGGCTTGATCTCTTTTGTACATAAATGCATTTTCACTCTGCGTGCATTGAAATGAAAGCCTGTTCCTCAGCTCCCACTGAGCTCCAGGGAGGAACGTGCCACCCAAAGGGGAAAACACGATAACAGGGTTCACAGCACGGAGGCCTGAGCAGGCAGTGAGCGATGGGGAGGAACTGAGACGTGGCACTTGGCATTAAACAAGCTCTGCCTTTGCACAGGGACTGATGGAAGGGTTGGTGCCACACAGAACGTTTGCTGTTCAGCTCAACCGGGAGAAATGTTGGTATCTTCCCGTTTTGTTTTAGTAGAGTCTTAAGGAGAATTCATGTCAAAAAAAAAAAAAAAAAAATAGCACTGTTTAGGCCTAATTTTCAACTTTAAAGGGACAGGCACCACAGGAAATACTTAGGGGATATGCTACAGCAACTGCTTTCAAATTCCTGACAGCCAACAACCTGCAGCTGGATTTGTGATGAAAACTGTACATACCCCTAGTGAAAACCCTCTCTCCTCAGCTGAACCACACTGCAAGCAAGGCAAAAATGGGTATATTGTTCATTTTAAACATTCATTTTGTGTGCGTGTGTGTTATTTTTTCACGGCCTTTATTAGACTAGTTGTGAAACCATGTGTAATTGCATACCAGGAATAGTCTGGATAGATGGGGATGGCTTTCCTGTTTTTATTCTGGGCTTTAAAAACAGCAACAGCAATATAAGGAGAGTCACTGTTTTGATTCTTTCATGTGGATGTGGATTTTTCAAAGATCCTCATTACAAATCTTAGATGACCTTTTATTTTTCTGGACCATCAGTAGGAACTGGGGGATGGAAACCAAAACAGGATAAAATTCAGCATGTCCCTGTGAGCTTCAGCAAGACATCCCTGAACTCAGAGTGGTTCAGACTCTCTCCTCTGGTATCAAATTGCTGCCTGCATTATACTCAAGTCCACTCATATTTTCATGATCCAAAGCAATGGCTCTTGTTTCCCTTTCTCAGAGCATCAATTCCTTGGTCCAGCATTGTCAGAAATACAATGGTTTTTATCCCTGCCTTATTTCCCACCTCTTTCTCACCTCTCTTCACCATTTACTGTTGCACAGCCTTTGTGCCCCTTGTGTTCACCTCACCACTGAGGACTGTTCGTGAGCTCCCCCTGAGAAAGGCAGAATTACTGAGGGAAGAAATCAGAATCGAGCCAGTTCGAGATAGTTGTTGAGTTCAGCTCCAAATCAAGACACCTAAACAAAGGTGTTTCCGATGGAGGTGTCTCCATGCAAAGAGGGAGTCCAATCTCCCTTTGTATTCAGTGGAGATATAGACAATACAGCCACAGTGTCTAAATAATGACCTTCAGACAGCTCTGGCCATAATGACTAAGGAAACAATTTCTTTTTGAGTGTCACCCAATGTCGTTTGAGGTGCCATAACTACCTTGCCTCACTCCAGCTCCCAGCTCAAAAATGTTCCGGTCTTCTGTGTGCGAGTTTGTCACATCTGCCAGCTCCACATGGAGGTCTGGAATATCCCAAAGCATCTCAAGTGTTGCTGGATTCCCACTTGTGGTGGTTGCACTAAGCCCTCATTCTGTACTGAGTAAAGTCAGAGACATTGTTTAAGCGTGGACACCCTGGGGTGAGTCTCTACTGAATCCTGCCTGAAATGCCTTGGCAAAGTGCATTTTGATGTGAAGATCTATTCCCTGCTTTCATTTGGATCTTAAAGGAGACCTTGGGTAAATCCTTTAAATCTTAGTGCTTCATCTGTCAAATGGGACATTACGGACCTCTCCCTTTCTGTGCTGAATGTAGGTTAGGAGATGTCTCACCGTGAGGACTTCAGGGCTTGTCACTAAAGGGATCTGGGGGTTTAATTCTTGTGATGTGTCATTCAAGGCACAGGGACTTGACTCCTCAGTGGTGCTGACTTAGGCCTGTGAGTCACTCTTCGGTTCCTAGCAGGTGACAGGAGGAGTTCAAAGGCTGTTGTACAGTCTGAAGACAATCCCAGCCTATGCCAGTCTGACTTGCTATGGGTAGGGGGGATACAGATCCCACTGATTCAGCCCCATAGTAACTGACCTCCTCCTGGCTTGAGAATGCCCACAGATGTGGTTGTGCACGGTGGGAATGTTCCACTCCTGAGAGTAAGAACAGAGTGGGAGGAGTGGGAGTGGGTTTTCTAAAGCGATTTCAGTTTTTACTCAACCTCATCTCTTTGATAAACAAACCTTGGGAGGGGGTTTGAAACCTACTCATCGTAGATGAAGGTGCGTCAGTCACCATGTGCAAAACTCATAATCAAAATAAAAAGTTGCTTCTCATATGATCCAACTTTCCAAGACTTTTTGTTCTAGTTATGATTGGAGAGATCTCTGTAGCTGGTTGGAAACAGGGTCTGGAGAAGTGGAGGGGGAAAAAGGAGACAGTTTGTCCCACGGTCTGTGAGAATTGTAAGTTGTGTGAGGATGTCACAGGGAAAGATGGGAATGAGAAAGTCGCGGTTAAGACGAACAAAAGTGCTGTGTCATTTAAGTCTTTATGAAATAGGCAGGGAATAATTTCTGTGGCAGCACAGCAGGAAGGGTTGGAGAAGTCTTCATATCTCCCCACGATTGCTGCTGACATCCACCTCCAGACCTCAGCGCCTCACACCCAGGTCCATCACTAGGATGCCAAAACTCACATTCAGCACAGACTCGTGAATTTTCAAACAACAGCAGAAACATGTCAAAGTGTCTGGAGATACTCCATTACCTCCCTCAGATCCTGGTGCAAACGAGCAGACAACGAGCAGTTTGTGAGGGTAGGACTCATCCCGCCTGACTGCCTGTGCTCTCCTCCCCTGGCAAGGGATGGAGTCAGACACCTTGGGAGCATGAGTCAACCCCTCCCTGTCCCACACATGGATCTTAGGACAGGGTGAATCACTTTCTGGGGGTGTCTGCCTCTCTCTGCTGACTGGCAGAGACGTTCAGATGACTATCAGCAGGCAGGGACCGTGCGATGCGAGTGACTCAACACACCTAATCTCAGCTCTGTACAATTTACAGCTCTGCCTGCGATTAGTGGAAGGTTCTGCCCTGAAAACCTTACAGAAAAGCCTTTCTGTGTAAACTGAGGGGTTGTTTCATGTGTATTTTATTCCTCTCTCTACTCTAGAATAAATGAGCCCAACAGAAACATTTTTAAGCCAGGGTGACAAATCTATCTCCTGAGGGTTGGTGCTGCTTGAGTTTCAGGGTACAGGTACACCTAATGCCCTACAGGTTTCCAGTAAAACAGCACTAAAATATACAAGTTTCTAGTAAAACAGCATTAAAATAAGACAATAAATGACATATATTTTCCTGCCAATCAGAGAAAGTTTTTAAACTGATTAGCTAAAAGATACTGCAACAAACAGTACTTACACTCTTTACTTTAAAATTGTGTGGCATCACTCAGCCTTCCAGAACCGTTAATTATGTCTACCAAAAATGTAACACATCTGGTAGGTTAAAAATAAATCTAATCTACATCTGCTTGGGGCTGAGGATGTTCACATTCAGAAGTTTCTATCCAGACTGAGGGAGATGGGCCTGTTTAGTCTGGAGAAGAGAAGACTGAGCAGGGATCTCATAAATCCATATAAATATTTCCTAGGCGGGTGCCAAGAAGATGGTACCACTCTTTCCAGTGGCAGGACCAGGAGCAATGGCCACAAACTAAAGCACAAGAAACTCCATCTCACTATGAGGTAGAACTTCCCACTGAGGGTGGCAGAGCACTGGGACAGGTTGTCCAGGGTGGTTGTGGAGTCTCCCTCTCTGGAGACATTCCAAACCCACCTGGATCTCCAGGGGTGTTTTCCGACCTGAACTATTCTCTGATTCTGTGATTAGAATCCCCAAGTCCCATAACTATTGTTTCTTATTGAGGACTTAGAACTTGGGGGAATTCATGGTTTTCTTAAAGCTGGTAGATTCAAGCTTCTCTCTTTGATAAGGCCACTGGTCTTACTGGTATGTGGTTTGTTGTTTTGTTTCTGTTTTTTTTTTTTTTTTAATTTCGTCTGAAATGCTAAAGCAGCTGTGAGTCCAAAGACAAAGGGTTCAGAGAGATAAGCTGATGGAAAGACACAGTTTTGGTGGACCTGCAGGCTTTGAGAATTCCAAGGAGGGGTAGAGATGGAGCTCTGTCATCCTTCCTGGCCACCTTCCTCATCACTTCTCCTCCAGACATAGATAGGTTGGAAGGGGGGAAATCTAACTCCACAGCACTGTAGGGTAGGCTCCTCAAAAAGAAGGTAAAGTCTATGGAGTGAGGTCTGAAGAGCAAGTAGATCTTATTTGCATTCCCAGGGAAGCCAGGCCCCTGTGGGAAGAGAGAAAACAAAACAGGAGATGAAGAAATTTAGGGGGATTGGGCACTTTAGATTTTTAACCCTGAGTAGCTGCAGAAAGATGTTCGTGGGGATTTTTAGAGCAGGAAAATTAAATTAAGAGCTGGTTGGAACCAGATGATCATTAAGGTCCCTTCCAACCCAGGCCATCCTCTGCCTCTCCGACCTTCTAATATGTAACACATCAGAGAAAGAAAGGTGTTATTATTTGTTTTGCTTGCAACCATTAGCATTTTTCCTTTAGTATTTATAGTTGATGCTCCCAGACAAATCTTTAGCCAAGGCCCAATCAAACTACAGCTACCAAATTACTGAACTTCCCAAACATGGATTTTGGTCCATCATCTGTTCCCTCACTTTCAAAAGAGTTGTCCAGTGAGCAGCAGTGGGAGCAAAGGAATGAGGTGCCAGTGGCTCCTTCTTTTCCCAGGAATCTGTCAGTTAATTTTTTATTGTGATGCTTTGCTCAGTGAGTTGTTCAATTTACCCTTGTGATGATCAATGTCTCTTTTTTTATTTTTAAAGACATCTGAAGTGTAGTGGGGCACTGTTTTATCTTTTGGAGAAAATGAATTGTTGAAGTGTTGGTTGGGATGATGAATTAGTTGAGATGATGGTGGTTTGAGTTCCCTTTGGAGAATCATGGGATGACTGCTAAGGGTGATCCCAGGGTTGGCATCGCAGGCACTGATGAGAAAAATCCTCAGGGTCTGAGTGCTTTGGGCAAGGGTGGACCAGATCCAAGATCTCCTCAGAGGGTCACACCGGGAGCAGAAACAGGGCTGGAGACACAACTGTGACTTGGATCTATGGTCCATCCAGGAGACAAGGCTGGAGATGAGCTTCCTCCAATACATGTCTTCAGTCCATCCAGGGCAGGGCATGTTCTGAAGGGATCAGATTCTTTGTTT
Source organism: Empidonax traillii (assembly GCF_003031625.1). Classification (NCBI taxonomy): domain Eukaryota; kingdom Metazoa; phylum Chordata; class Aves; order Passeriformes; family Tyrannidae; genus Empidonax; species Empidonax traillii. Next base: position 1,176,171 of record NW_020956253.1, on the reverse strand, counting down.
TGGGACTATTTGGAGGGTATTCATGAGTCTTGATGCTCCCTGTGTTTATATATTTATATGCATGGGACAAAAAACCTGCCTGTTTCTCCCAAAGGCAAATGCAAATGGAGGTTCCTGTGTAAGGCAGAATCAATGGGAATGTTGCTCATACAGAAGTATTTTAGGGTGAGAAAGAATCCATGCAGCTGCAGGGAGTATGGATGTCCTGCTGTTGCAGTGGTGTGTTCCAAGATAGATTCCTTTCTACAGAAAATAACCTCCATGCTTGGGATGAAGCACTTAGGTGGGATCTGGATTTCAGATTCTCAGATGTGGATCCAATCAGGATGAGCACGGGGGCTGTTCCCTGATAAAAGAGAAGAGCTGGGATGGGGTGGCAGAGCCAGTGGCTCATGGAGAACGGGACAGCATGTCAGAGAACTCCTGAATGCAGCATCCTTTCTGATTCCCACACTGATATTTCTGTATTTCTCTCCTCCAGACTGTAAGGACAACCTGACGTGAGTTGAACCTTCAGGCTCCCGAGCCTGCCCCCCGATGCAATAATTTAGTGAGCAGATGATGTTTTCAACCAAACCTCCTGTCTAACCCAGTGGATCTGTGTGTCTTCCGGCAGGTGTGTCCTCTGTGGCCTCCCTGATGTCCCTGGCTTGGGTGCTAGCCTCCTATCACAAGCTTCTTCGGGACTCTAGGGACGACAAGAAGAGTATGAGCTACAGAGGGGCCCTCATCCATCTCTTCTGGCGCATCTTCACCATCTCATCCCGAGTTATTTCTTTTGCTCTCTTTGCTTCCATCTTCCAGCTCTACTTTGGGATCTTTGTAGTGGTCCATTGGTGTGCCATGGCTTTCTGGATCATCCATGGTGGGACAGATTTCTGCATGTCTAAGTGGGAGGAGATCCTCTTCAACATGGTGGTAGGGATTGTGTACATTTTCTGCTGGTTTAATGTCAAGGAAGGGCGGACTCGATACCGAATGTTTGCGTATTACACGGTGGTCCTGACGGAGAACGCGACCTTGACGCTCCTTTGGTATTTTTACAGAGATCCCGACACCACTGACTCATATGCCGTGCCAGCACTGTGTTGTGTCTTTCTTAGCTTTGCTGCTGGGATAGCTCTGATGCTGTTATATTATGGTGTGCTGCATCCCATGGGGCCAAGAGCTAAGATCTTTGCCAGCTCCTGTTGCGCCGAGCTGCTCTGGGGCATTCCTTTGCCCCCCGATGTTGAGCCCATGGCGCCCCAAACCCCTGGGTACCGGGGGGCCCAGGCTACGCCCACCAGAGCGGTCACGGAGCAACAGGAGGAACTCACAGCTGACACTTGCTTGCCCGTTTTCCAGGTGAGAGCAATGGTTCCATCTACTCCATCTGGGCGACCCTACCCCCCCGAGGGGCCTCTCATTAAGATTGACATCCCAAGAAAAAGATATCCTGCCTGGGATGCTCATTTTGTAGACAGGAGGTTAAGAAGAACTATCAACATCCTCCAATATGTCACCCCCACAGCTGTAGGTATTAGGTATAGAGATGGACCTCTCTTATATGAGTTGCTACAATATGAATCTTCACTTTAAAAGCTCCTTAAAGCAAAAGTAAAAGAGGGGACCTTATTTTTGTTTACGGTAAACACAGATCATGAAACAAACACAAACCTTCAGATAAGCTTTCTTTCTGGTTGCTGTATGTATAAAAAAAAAGAAAAAAAAAGATATTCTCTATGTTTTGTAAGTAAAAACAAAAAGAAAAACTTTTCTTTTGTTTTTTACACACAAGAAACAGTATTTCAACTTCCACACCTAGGATTCACAGGTGGAGAAGGAGGCATCTCCACATCAGTTTTATACCGTACACCAAGTGTAGAACATTATTTATGGGATTGGTGCTGATTGAAAAATAAAAAAAAAAAAACAAACAAACAAACCTACAACTGCCTTATGCCCTTAGGTGCTGAGTTTCATTAAGTACTGTCACCTTTCTCATGCAAAACTCTTTGATGATTATATGCCAGGAAAAAAGAAAAGAAAAAGAAAAAAAAAACCGAAACAAAACAAAAAAAAAACCTGAAATGCAAACCTTAAAAGTAAAAACAAAAATAGTTAAAAAAAATGAACAACAACAACAAAAAGAGAGAAATGTATAAAAAAGAAAAGTCCTGTTGCTTTTATTGGATTTAACAGAAAAA
>NW_020956253.1:1143848-1173862 GCF_003031625.1 Empidonax traillii | reverse complement strand
GATCAGTGACTGGCAAAATAATTTGACCTACTGTATCATTTTAAGGCTGTGAAAGGCATACATGTATTATTTGTAATCTCGTGTAAGACCTGTCATGTCTCATTCAGTGCGAGCCTTAAAGTGATTGTAAAGCATCCTTTTGTTCCATTTTGGGGATTTTTGGGTTTTGATTTTTTGTTTTTGTTCTGTTTTGTTTTTAAGGAAAACAAAACATGAAAAGTCGGGATATAAAAAAAAAAACAAACACAAAAACAAACAAAAAAAAAGGCAAACAAACAACAACAAAACAACCAACAAACTTCTTCAAACGGTAATAACCTGTAAACTGACTCACGTCTCGAGATGATTTGGTGCTTTGTATTTTTCGTTGATGTTGTTGTTGTGATTTAGCTGAGAATTCTTCGACTCGGTACATGTGGGGAACTGCTGACAAAAAAAAACTGTCTCGTGTCACCCTCTACTGTAAGTACATGGCGAGAAACAACGAGCAGAGGAGATCCAAGAGCGTAGCGAGAGCATCGTGGTTTAGCTTTAGCCTTCTCACCGCAAGGAGATGCTGCCACCTCCGATGATGGCAAAGCCCAGACGGTCACCTGCCGAGGGCTGAGTGGTTGTCTTTGACATTTCCAAGTAACCCGCTCGGTGTCTGAATATTCCCATCTCTCCAATTCTGTTTCTGTGCTGGAATCTCTTTGTTTTCGAGTTCGGTCACGGGTTTTGCGTCTGTCCAACAACACCCTTCTTTTTTTTTTTTTTTTCCCGTTTACGAGAGTATTGCTCCTTTAAAAGGAATAATCCCGTTTCAGGGCATCTTTTCAATCCCACCATCCCTCTACTTGGGAGGGGAAAAAAACAACAACAACAACAAAATGAGGTATTTTTAAGTGAATGCTGTAGTATTTTCTGTGTGTAATTGCAATTTTTTATTCCAGAAATACTGTAACTGTCTAGGGTGCAAAACTCCCATGCTGACCTATTCTAAAGAGGAGATCAGCATGGGGGGATATTTTTTAATTATGATTATGATTATTTTTTTTTAATTTGAGGAATCAGTTGGGTTTTTTAATTATAATAGTATTTAAAGAAACTAGTACCAATTTTATATAACAGTTTAAAGAAGCTGAATGCTTTCTTCGCCTGAATATACCTGAAGAGAAACATTTTTTTCAATCAGTGATCCTTTGCAGAGTTCTGAGAAAATGTTGGGGTTTCTTCAGTTATTTCATTTTGTTTTGTAAAGGAAACTTTTAACTGGTGTCTGTCCCTTTCCAGGAGGGCAGGACTCACTCACGCCAAATTATAGACACACGGCAAAGTTTATACGAAGCCAAATTGTCACTGGTACTGTAATTCCCAGTCAAACTCCATTTCAGGCAAATGTTTCTGGGCTCTGATTACAACTAATGTGATGGCCACATTTTCCTGCAAAAGGAGGGGTTTGGTCCTATCATTCCCTATCTAACTTCCCAGTCCCTTGTTTAATGTGCACATAAATACATACATATATATATATACATATATATATATATACATGAACTTATATATAATTGTGAAAAGCTTTCATTTCCCTTCTCCACTGTCTGTGTCACAAAAACAGTCCCTTCTCAAGTGTCCTACTAACATTTCACCCTGTTTCTTCCCTGATCAGTCTCCATAAAAAGAGGTAATTTGTGAAGTGAACTTGCTGTCCCCACCTACTGAGTCATAAAAACGTAGAGGCCCCCGTCCTCCAGCGACAGGCCTGCCTTTCTCCTCCCAGGACTTTCTTTTGACCTACCTTTAATGCTAGTGTAGACTTGAACCTGATCCAATTCCCCGTGTAAAGAGTCTCCTTGGTCCTTCCATGAAGAGCTCTGCTCTGCAATCTGCATTTCATTAGCATAAGCGTGAGAAAGGAATGGGTGGCAAACAACCCTGCTGTTCCTTGGGGGCCTCTCTTCCAGGAGATAGCATCCTTATTTTGAAAAGCACCGTGAGAAGGTCCCTCTCCACAGACTTGTCCCCCTTGAGGTCTGGAGATGCGATCCCAGTCGCTGGCCCCGCTGAACCGCCGGACGCTGCCGCTTCACACCAGGACAGAGAGAGGAGCCAACGAGCCAAGGCACAGTCACCAGGTGTCGCGGAGGAGACCCTTCAGTGTTGCCTCTCATGAGCAACTTCAGCCTGCCTTCCCTCAGGAACAGGATCTTACTCCACACCACCACACCAACAGCCGTCCTCTCCCTCCCGTGACGGGAGCGGAGGGGCAAAACACTCTGGAAGTGTCCTTACTTCTCAATGCAGTGCTAATTTCTCACAACCAAACCAGCTTAACTAAGGGCTTGACACATCCCTGTTCCAAAGTCCTCCTCCTTCGTGGCTCGTAGTATGGATAACAACGAAGGCCGGGGCCTCCACTGCGTATTAAGACTGTTTCATTACTCTTGGTTGCATAAACTTTCTGCCTCTGTTTCTAGTCCTTTCTTTGAATGACATCCACTGGCATCTTCATTGAGCAAAGGATTTCCAGTGAGAGCCTGTGTCAACCCTGAAGAACTATTTCTTTTTTCAAGGACTTCCATTACAGCCTTAACGTAAAACACGTGCTCTGCCACTACACCCAATGAGTTCATGTTGGACAGCTTGGGGTGGTGACCTATTTCCTCTTGGGATTTCCTGTGATCGTGTTGCCAAACAGCGCCTTTTGCCAAGCCAAAAGCTCGGGGAGGAAAACTACCCCCAGCTCTTTATTGGTACTAATCCCAGTGCTGAGTCCAGTCCTCTCCTCTTGTTTTGTTTATTTTTTGCCCTCTGACTTTTCCTGTGCACTTTTTCAGGGTGGTCAGTGACTCGTTTTGGTTTCACCTTGGTTTTAAGTGCTTGCCCCTGGTAGCTCAGTTATACCATGTCCTACCTTCTTGCCAGAAGATACCGAGCGAGGAGTTTTTCAGACTGCCACGGAGAAGGTTGAGCCTGTGTTTACTCACATCACAAGATCAGCGGGCACCTTCTCTGGCACCTTTGTGCTGCTGGATTCACCCTGGAATCATCTAAGCCAGCCAGCTGTGCCATGCCAGGGCATGAGGGCTCCACCATCCCGACTGTTATACTATTCAAACCTTCCCTGGCATGGTTTTGACCCACTCCAACGAGCCCTGGACTCGGGCACAGCTTTCCCAGGCATAGCCAGAGACCATCCCCCTCCAGCAGTGTGGATGCAGCTGCTCTGCATCAGGGGTGGAAGATTTTAGCAGTGTGATTGTGGCCAGCACTTCTCAGTTGGCCTCGTGGCCAGAATGGATCCTGGAAGTGCTTAGTTTGCTAATAAATATGTAACTCTGTGCCCGCAGACCAGGATTTGGGAAGTGGAGGAGAACGTCAGCTCCGATCTGGCATTTTTCTGTTTTCTGCCCAATCCGATGGACAAGTTGTTTTTCAGTTCACTCTGTTCTTTTTGCTGAGGTTGTTTTGCAAACAGCGCCGCTTTTATCACTCCGATGTCAACCCATCCATCCCTCCAACCATGTCAGATGGGTGGCATGTTTACTGTGATAGTGTTATACAACCATAGGCAGCTAATTCGGAGACAGGAATGATTCAGACCAGACCAAATCAACAATGGAAATACAGGAATTACAAGGTCCCTGCCCATGCCCTTGTCATGCTTTGCCACCCACACAAAGGCATTTTTTATCTGCAGCTTTTCCAACCTGAATCGCAGAAGAAGAGCCAATGTTGAATAATTACCAGTGGAAACTGCAAGTGAGCCACCAATTTCGAGTGTAAATATATATATTTTCAGTGTTTGGGATTGCAGCTAATTCTCTGCTTCACCCCATCCTTCTCTGCACCTGCCAAAAGTCAGAACTCATTTGCATGCATTTTTATTTAAAGCTGACTGGATAAAACACGACAAAATTAATTCCAAGCTTCAGTCAATGGTCCGCTAAAGCCTGGCTCACGAGGGGAGCACTGCTATTGACTTTCAGAGCACAATGTCCCTGTGCTCTTCAGCTATATTTCTGCACACACAAGATTCACTTCACAATTTATCCTTTCCCCCGCCCCCCGCCATCCCCCTGCACAGAAATGCATGTTCCACCTGTCACCCGCACACCTGACTAAACCTCTCGAAGAAAATGTGGTCTGAGGTCCATCCAGTGTGATTCCATTGAAGCTCAGAGGTGCTTTGAAAAGGAAAACTTACTACTGTGCATTTGCAAAACCTTTTAGTGCCTGCTTGCTGGGCAGCTTGGGCAGGAGACAATTTGGAAGCTGCCGGAGTCAGCGGAAAATTGTGGAGAAAGGCTTTTCCTAGGGATATGTTCTTCTTTTACTGGGTTTGATTTTCTCTGGGTCCTGTTCAGATCGAACAGGCAAGAGAAAACCCACCAGAAAACAAAACCCCCAAATAACCACGACAAAACAAGGTCTCTGCCAATCCCCACAGAGGCTGAGGTGGAGGGTGGTAGGGATGATGTGAACTCCGTTGTGTACCCTTTGCTTGCTGAAGTTTGCATGCTGTTATTTTTGGCAGTTGTCTCAAGCCCTGGGGCCTTGGGCTTGGTCGTTTTCCCAGGGTTCTGATTTGCTGGTTTTCATTTTTCCTTGGAGCTCAGGTGTATTCTGGTGCAGAGAATCTCAGCCTGGTTTGAATGAGAAGATTTGAGGCTATCCCAAATAGACGTGGGCAAACCTTTCACTGTGTGCAGAACGCATTTCCAGACCTTTGGGTACCTGCTAGAGATTGTTGCAATCCGCTTATTATTCCATGAGCACGTTCAGAATCGCTTCATTGTTCTGTTGTGTTTGAACTTGGGAATAACGGTGTGGTGACTCTTTTCTGTCGAGGTGTGATGTGAAGAAAGGTAGGAGAGCCTTCCTGCTGTGCTAGATATTGCCTGTGTTCAACCCTTGTTTCCTTACTTGAAGTTCAGACAGTAGGATAATGAGAAAAATGAGAACATGAGCTGACAGATCGCTGCATATGTTCCACTGGCTATCCACTGATGAGGAGGGAGGCAATTGGTGACAATCAAAATAAATCAGCATAAACCATCTGGACCTTAGTGGATATTCAGGCATGCACAGAACCCAATTGGAAAGTGAAGCTGTTGACAAAATAACGCGGACCCTCCTTTCCTGTCGCATTTTGAAAAACCAAGCACCAACCCGAAACAAAACCTACGACAAAACCAAGAGTTTCAAAGCAGACAAAAATTATTTGAGGCCATAAATTTTCCCCTTCCCCTCCTCATCCCTTTGGGACACATGCAGCAAGGCAACCGTTGGAAACACCAGGCACTTTGTAACGCGTGGAGTTGTTTGGATTTGTGCAATGCCGTGTTTGGTCAGATGGTGCTTTTACAGCGAGCGTAGAAAAGTGGTCGTGGTCTAAAAGTCATTGCAGATTTTTCGGGTGACAGTACTCCTGGGTTTCGACCCCAGCTCTGCCACGAAGTTGCTGTGTAACCTTGGGCAAGTGATTTAACCTTTCTGTGCCTACAGTTTACCCATCTGTACATGGGTATAATAATATTTACCTACCTCACAGGGGTGTTGTGAGGCTTAAGTTAACTAAGTGTGTGAGAGGTGCTGGAAGTGCGCCGCAAAAATTTCGTTCTTGCTGGGTTTGTGCTGTTACAGGGAAAGAGCAGTAAAGGGGTGGGTTACAACAAGTAGAAGGAAAACCTGCACGTGTTGAGAGAGTGATCTTAAGTCTTTTCTCTCCCCAAAAGCAAGGAACGGAGAAAATTGTGCTGAATAGCCTTGCTTTCCCAGTCAAATGTAACAGCACTGTTTGCAATATTATTTTCTTACACAACAGGTGACCTTTCCCTTTTCCTTGCTGTTTCTGGAAACTTGAAACTAAAGATGACAAAAGTATTTCTGAACCGAACAGATTACTGATGAATACTTGAATTTCTTTAAAAGTCGCTCTCATCAGCCACGGTTAATGTGCACTAATCTTTCAGTCATCAGCTTCCATCTGAATACAGTGAAAAATTTGCTCACGCTGTTTTGGAATAGCCTGGACCTTATTTGGGAGGCTGGTATTGCTGAGGACTCTTGTAGGCATGGGAAAACTAGTGTCTCAACTGATAAACACGTGAAAATAACCCTTTTTTCTTTCTGTTTTTGCCTTTTACGTTTCTTGACTGCCTAAGACAGCACAATAATTGCAGTTTACTCGGTTGTACAGTAGCTTTTTTGTTTTGAAGTTTCCTTACGCAAAGGGCGAAGGTGGGATGTGAAAGGACAAGTCAGACCCAACGCTGCTCCCCCCGCGCGACTCTTCCCGGAGCACCCACTTTCCTGGAGAAAAACCTGTGCCACATCCAGAGAGACCAGAACCAGGCCTGCCTTCACCGTCCTCCCACAGGCAAAACTTCCCTTGCCATCCACGGGAGTTTTGGCTGTTGATCCATCGAGGTGGATTCATCCCTGGCTGAACCCCAAGCCACCCGGGACAACTTTCTGTAGAACGAGGGAAGGGATACGGTTCGCTGCTCCAGATGTCACCACCACCGGTCAGATAATTCAGGAGGGCAAAAAAAAAAAGCATGTGATAGAAAGCCTGGGTTTGTTTTATTTTTGTGGTTTTGAGCCGAGTGTTTTTATTGTCTAAGTGTTCTGACCATTATATGATGTCTCTTTTGGAAATGCAATGCCAGGCAGGACTCCCTGCTCCCTTTCAGAAAAGCTTTGTGAAGTCTACTCCCACACTCCTTACTCAGGCAAAACTCCTGGGTTTTGTTGTTGGGTCTCATTTTCTCTCCTGAGTAAGGACTGTGAAGTCTGGTCTGTTTTGGAGAACTGGGTGGTGTTTCGGGTGGCCGTTGTCTTCTCTAACCCAAGACTTGCCTTGCATGAAGCAAGAAGGAAGCTCTGTCTTGGTCTGCCACGTACCTTCCCCATCCCTTCTCTGTACCCACAGTGGGGAGGGGAGTTCAAAACCTTCTGGCTACATGGGCCAGGCTCTTCCACCTGAATTTCCAGGCAGCTGCACATCTTCCTGCTGGGGCAGAGCAAATTCAGAAGCACCCACTCTTGCAGATGGGCCGTTGATCATCTGTGTCGGCTTTGGGTCTGCTCCTTCCCCGTCCTTCTCCCCAGCTGTTTCTTTGCCCTGTTTTAAGCACTCATCTCAGTGCTTCTGGGTTCTTTTTACTGCTTCTGTTCCAAAAAAAATTACTGCAGTTGGGAAAAAAAAAACAGCAATGTAACTCCTTCGGTGCTATGCTAACTGCTTTGTTTGACCCAACCAAATGCTGGCCAACCTATAGATATTCCCTCTTTGTCCTAAGAAGCACCACACATCTGTGTCTTGAACAGGGATGGACTGAGAGGGGTGAGAGAGGGCAAGTGTGGTTTTGAAAGCAATTAAAGTCTCATGTGTATCTAGTAGAGCAAAAAGATGTAGATGCAGACTGCTTTCAAAGCTGGTTATTGCCCACCTAGTGGAATTAAATAGGATATAGCCTATAAGGTATTGAGGGCATTATATATATAGATAGATATTTTAAAAAGAAAAAAAAAAAGACAAGAAGTTCACTTTATCAATAAATCACCCTTTAATTTTCCTGAAAATGTACTGTTCAACAAGGAAAACACCTGGCTGTGCTTGCACCTGGTTGTTTTGCTATGACTCACTCCAGCAGCGGGAGGAGAGAGAATTCCTCCTCCTCTATATTAAGGTTGATATAAAATGGGTGACTATGAATTTTCAGGATGAAAGGGACTAATCAACATGTATGTCTGTGTCTATATCCCTAACCCTGTGGGAATATGGACAAGCATACATGCCATGTTACTGCAACAGTATATATGTTTTAATATATATGAACACATTGTGAATTCCAAAGGGCTTTTTTGAGATGAGGAAGGTCTTTCCTGGTGTGAGGTGCTGGCAATTTGGGATTTGCAAGCAGGGTTGAAATAAACATTCCTTGTATTTTTTTTTTTTTTAATTAAAAGACCATCAGAAGCTTAAAGTCCGTCTGAGGAAATGCTGTACCACCCAATCTTCCACTTCTTAAGAAATTTGGAAGCCAAAATCAGACCAAAAATAAGGGTCAGTATAAATCAGTAAAGCTCCATTGATGGCCAGGTGCCTCCTTACACTCCCCGTGCTAAAACCAGTCATTTCTATTGGTGCCAGGGAGCCCAAACTGGGCCCCATTGCTCTTTTTCTAAGCCTGTGATAAAAGATTTCATGTTTGAGCTTGTAGGTTTTGTCAAAGCCCAGGCAAAACTTGGACAAAAGCAGGAGTATCTTCCAAAGTGGAGCCATCTGAGTGTAGCATACCCCTGATCACATGGGGCCTTTGTAGCCCTGAGGAAGAGGTGGTTTCTCCTTCCACCAGTATCATCATTACAATGACAACAGCCCTGTTAATACACACAGTAAACAGGGCCCTCCTTCGCAGGGCTTAAACCCTCCAGATCTGTTTTCAAGCCCTTAAAATTCAAATGCCAAATGCCACTCAAAGGGAATGATTATTGTTTTCCCTCCAGATGCCATTCCCGCTCATCAGTCACAAGGACAAGCAGCTCATATTTTCCTTTCTAGCTGTATTTACCAATAAAACTCACTGCCAGTGCCAGAACCTCCTTCCCTCAGAGCCAGCTGAACACCACCTGCAAACCGCCCCCGCCTTTCCTCCCCTCCTTCCACTTTCAGAGCAAGCACTGTTCCTTCCTAACTAGCGAAGATCCAGGACAAATGCCAGCTGATTACACCTGCAATCTGTTCTCCTTAGGATTTTGTTTCAGTTTCTGAGGGCAGTCGAGTACACACAGGGACACGTGCCCGCAGAAATTTCAGTGGCCTGAGGTTGAAGCTGCTTGACCTCACCTGGGTGATTCTTGGGCTTGTCCCGTGCAGGGCCAGGAGTTGGACTTCCATGATCCTTGTGGGTCCATTCCAACTCAGGTTATTCTGTGATTCTCTGATTCTATGAGCTGACACTACTGTGAGAGAAACTATAGACCAAGTGTTCCCCAGGCCACCCCCTCAAATTGCTACAGGTTCACACCACTCCCATAGATCCTGTTTTTTTCAGTAATCACTGAAGGTGTTAGTCAACAAATTCATGATGGATAAGTAGTAGGGCAAGTGGACTGGTTTGCACTTATCCATAGATCTCCCAGAACTACTCGAGCAATTAAACAAGCCTTAAATTGGGTGTAATTGCAGCCATTTGGAGGAGAGCTGTGATGGGTGTTTTCTGAATAAGTGGCTCAACAGGTGTCACAGCCAAATCCCTTTGGCCCCCACCTTTTCTGTGTAGGGACAGTGAGAGGGAAGAGATTCTACACCGAACATAAAAGTTTGCCATCAGCTACAAAATGTGCCCCCCTCCCAAAATGGATCTAAAACTTGAGGGTTTGTGTGGGGTTTTTTGGAAAATATTTTCCCATCAGAAAATAACCAGTGGTTCCGGTTTATGTTTCTGCTCTGCAAACTTTTACCATTCCAGCCTTTTTTTCCAATGAGGAATGGCAATTAGTTTCAAAAGTGTTTCATTTACTCAGGGAAGGACTATTCCACATCTTGGTTTTTGGTGACTTTCACTCAAGCCATCAGGCCAAGTTCAGACCATTCCACTAAAGCTGATTACCCAGTATGAAACCAGTAGGAGATAACAGATAGGGAGATGTTCTTGATGGTCTCCTGTGTGTTCCTTGTTCCAGACTAATAGCGTTGTGATCAGGAACCTGACAGTGTGCTCCATCATGGGGTTGTTCCCCTAAAACCAGGATTTCCACAGGAAGGTTCTGTATTTTGGAGGCTTTGAATGACTTTCTGACTGCAAGGAAATGACACCCCTTTGTTGTGAACATTTTTTGATGCGCTGTCGCATACAGAAGGCAAAATTGTGGTGGTGCCTGAAGATCCACATTTCCTCTCCATCTCTGCCATGGGATGTTGGCTGGGAGAGCCAGGGGGATTTTAGGGTTGTCTCTGCTGGCAGGTGAAACATGTCCCTTTGTACCACTGGCCTCTTCTCCAGGGCATGTGATATGGGAATGGTCAGGCTGTTGCCTGGCTCCCATCGCCAATCCCAGCTCCAGCCCTGGATCTCTGCCATCCTCACCCCAGGTGTTGCAACGTGCATTTAAAGATCTTTGTCAACCCTACTTCTTGCAAAGTTCTTCCGATTGAAAGGAATCCTGTAAGCCTACAGTAACTCCTCAAATTAGCTTTCATCCTGGGAGAGTTTTTGATTAGTGAATTTTGATAGCACTGGAAAATTGGCACAGCCACACAGAATAGCACAATTTAAATACTTCTATTGCAGAAGTGCCACTTTTCCCATAAACATTGAAATTTGCCTAATCACTGCTGGAGCTCGTGGTTACCACTCAAAACCTGGAAAACATTCTTGCATTTGATTCCTCAGATAAACCTTATTCAAGGAGAACAAATTCCTCAATCACTACAAAGTGGTCAAAAGAAGCTGTTGCAGCAGAACACCTGGAGGAGTTGGGTTTGTTTTGGTTTTTTTTTGCTCTGTGCCTCATCTATAAATTGTGAAGTGTAGAGGTTCCCTCACAAGGGTGATGTGGGGATTTATTTAGTCAGTGTTGGTGGAACTGCTTCAAGACTTTACCATCAGAAGCAGTGCAGGGCTGTGGTGGTGGTGGTGGGCAGAGCAGGACCAAACAATCCACCACATCACCTTTCCCTTGTCTCCGTGTAGCTCAGCAGTCACAAAGAGGGAGGTTGATCTGAAATGTCACATTAAGATTTTCTCCATCCCCTGAAATGCCCCCCTCTCCCTTTAGAAAGCATTCAGGGAAGTCAACTGAGAATCTAGGGATTTGGCATAATCCTGGTGGACTATGGAAAAGCAAGCAGAGATGGAAAGAGCACACGGATCCTCAAGTGCATTTCCAAGAGTTCATGCCACAGGCATGCCCATGTCTTATTCTTTCACCCTAAATCCTGTCTGGTTGAAAATCTTCCAAAGGAGAAATGTGCTCACCCCAGACCCTCTGGATCAGGAACATCAGGCAGAAATAATGTCCTAAGCTTTCCTAGTAAGAAGGACTTTTTTTTTTTTTTTAATTAAGCTTGAAATTTAGTCATGCCCATGCCTTTAATTTGCCTTATAAACTAAATTCAGCCCGTTCTGATACCAGGTCATTCATCCTTCCAGTGCCATTCTGACCCAGCGTGGCTTGCAGGTGAAGATGCCCATCCATCCAAGTCAGGATCATGGATCTGCCAGTTCAACTGGGAGAGTTTGGCTCCTTCCTAGGTCACTTCTCTACCTGAGACATCCTTCCTGGGGGTCTAGAGAGACTTGGATCCGAAACTATACCCCCAAAAGTAGATCTGAATGAACAAGGAGTCCTGCCACACCCCATTTTACCCCACAGTGGTGTTCCAACACCGTTTCAGCTTCTGCCAGAAGCCACCCACGTGGTGCTTGAGTGACGCAGGGCTGCCAACACCCCCTGCTCTGAGCTGGCCAGGAGAAGTGGCAGAGCTGACCCTCCTCTTTGTCCAGAGAGCAAATTCCTGCTAAACTTGTTGACGTTATCTTTGTCTTGGTGCGACGCCGCTGACAGCAGCTGTCGGAAGAGTTAGGGATTTTTGGATGGGATGGGCTGACAGGTGTCAACATGATGCAAAACTGGTGCTATTAACTTGGCATAGAGTGCCTGCGAGTCTCTTCTCTTTCTTTTTTGATCACCAAGCAATGACCTTACGCTTGGGGAGCCTGTTGCTGATGGACAACAGTGTCTGCAGCGACTTCTCCCTTCGCGGGAGGGCTCTGAGTTTGTGCTCTGTCTCATTCCCCAGCTCTTCCTCTATTTCCTACGTCTTGGAGGTTAATGTGTATGCATGTTTGGGCATGGATTTATGAGCAGAATAAAACAGAGCAAGGGCCCACACAAAAGTTTAGTGCATGTCGATTGAGGAAAGAGGGAACGAGAAGCAGGGGTTAAGACCCTGACGTGCAGGTTTTATCTCCGCCTCAGTCTGGCAGGACTTCGGTCAACCCATCAGAATTGTTGCCTGTGCCCAGGACAGTTTATTCTCTGGGCTCCCAGGGAGTGACAGATTGAGATATTCAGGGCAGGGCTCTGCAGAGGGATGAGATCAGACTCGCTGAGTGCCTTCGACTTCCCCTGGTTTGGTGGAAACGGAAGGCATCCAGCAATCCCAGGAGGGATCCCACGTCAGGCTGTGACCTCTTTATGTGAGATCATTCTCTGAGCACTCAAAGTTCAATTCTGCTTCTCTTACTTCGGTGCAAACATGTTGAACAAGGCAAAATGCAGCCGTTTTAATTTAGGGAAGGCTGTTAAAAAGCATCCAAAGTGCTAAATAGTCCTTAAAGGACCAAATTCTGGTCTCAGTTTCCCCAAGGCACCAGCCCACCCTGCATAAACCCCGTTGTTTGTTGTTTTTTTTTCTGGGAAAACTCTTTTTTCCCTGTCATCAGTGAGGCCAGAATTTGGCCTGGCCCCACCTGCCCTCAGTAACTCCAAAAGGCTCTCTGTGTTTGTTGATGATAGTTTTGTCAGGGCAGCCACATTTCAACTCTCAAAGCCTCGTGGTGCCTTTTCTTGTGGTGCTTTTACCCTTCACAGGACTTCAGTCAAGGCAACCACTTGCATCCAACAGCAACGCCAGTACTTGTCCTCTGTATTAGGTGCCAGTGCAGTAACAGACTTTAATGTATACTTATATAAATATAGATAGATAGATAGATTGCTATAGTTATAATTATATATATATATATATAATTGAGGTTCTGATGCCCCTGCAGGGGGAATGGACCATTCCCCTGCAGGATTACACACTGCTCGAGTGAAACCAACAGCTCAACGTCCTGTAAAGCGTTACAACCTTGGCAAGGAGCTTCTCTTTACCACGTTTTTCATGTTTTTGTGGCTCCCTTCTCTCCTCCTGCCCCTCTGAAACGCTCTCAGTGGAAGCTGCCGTCTCACGTCACAAAAGTTTCTCGTGATTTCTCAGCATCTCTGAAAATCCCAACACCTTCCCCCTGCTGCGGGATGGGGAGGTCTCCCCTTGCCGTGAAAGGGGTTGATGAGGCAGCATTCCAGGGCGGAATCCCAGGCAGCATCCTTGCCTTTTCTTGGCACAAAGGTGGCGCAACTCACCTTGTGGGTAGCGCTGTTATTGCCCCCCGAGCAAAACCATCTGCTGCTGAGCCTCTCCATCTCAGCCGCCCCAGCCAGACACCACCTCGGGGTGTTTTTTTTTCCCCCTCTTTGGATACTCGGTTTTCCATGTGAGCTCAGCAGCCCTGGCTGGTGGGGAGGAGGGAAGCGAGGGCGTTGCTTTGCTCACACGAGTAGTTCTGCCTGACTTCAGAGGGGGAGAGTTTGTTTCTTGTCAAAATATTGCTGGGTTGGGTCAATTATCACCCTATTGTTACCTTCGAAGTATTGCTGAAACCAGAGAGAGGTGGCAGAACAGATGTTGAGTGAAGGTATTTTCTCCTAAAGGGAACAACACCAATAATACTGTAAAAGGTGCTAGAATCAAACCTCATTTTATATACTTTGGTTCTTGGAGATTAAAAAAAAAAAAAAATTAAAGTACACAGTATTCTTCCTGTGCAGCCTTACTGTAGATTGTTATAACCAACTCATTACCCAAAAGACAAAAAGAACCCAAGTGAAAAGGTTAAAAAAAAAAAAAAGACAAAAATGAAGCGATCCTGTATAAAGTGTAACAAATATGACTTTCCTATATAAATGTAAATGATCAGACATATATTAAAATGCACTCGAGGCAGGCAGCAAGCGTGAAAAGCTTTTGAAGTATCTTTTTTAATGCACAACACCTGTCTTTGTTCCTTTGGCTGGTGCAAGAGGGAATGTGCCAAGTGGCTTCTGTTTCCTTTTCATTCTGTTCGTGATTTTTGGGAAAAGGAAAGAGGGTTGGAAAGGGGGTGGGAGGTTTAGCCTGCACGAAAACCTGGAATCTTCATCTCAATTTTATTTGTTTGGGTTTGTTGTTAGTGTTGGTGTTTGGACACTTCATTTCTCAAATGCTTTTGAAAGCTTTGTTGCCTGCCCCGGGTGCTGAGCATAACTCTTACCTCAAGAAAGTTTATTAAAAATCTAAAAAAGTCAATTGTTTTTTCCCATCTCTGCAAAATTAAAGTGAACAAATGACAACAACAATAGAAAAAATATTAATAATAATAATAATGATAATAATAATTTAAAAAGCAAACAACCAGCAGTGAATGAAGGAATGAAAATTAAAAACAACAGAAAGAAGTCAAAGCAGAGGTTTGGTGATCAAACCGAGCCATTCTGGTGCTTTTCCCCTTTTTGTGTTGCTGACGATCAAAATTACATGAGATGGGCTTAGACAAGTCTGTGGTCTTAGGATGTAGCAAAAAATGTATTTAAAGAGAATACAAACTTTGCATGGAACAAACTCTGATGGAACATTTAAAGAATGGCTGTTTCAGTGTCAGACGTTCAATGTTAGCATGTGTGTGTGCTGTAAATACCTTTTCATGTGTGACATGTACAGTTGACTGAGGAAAAAAAAAACAAAAGTATGGAACCGAACAAAAAAAAAATAATAATAATAATCAAATGCTATTTTATCAGATGATGCACTTTTTCACCTTGATGAGAAGCCACTGTTCACAACTATGCAATCTTCCAGTTTCTCTCTCTATCTCCTCTCTCCAACCTCAAATTTCCCAACTATTTTCCATAACCTAAAACCGTTTTTTCTTTTGTACAAAGAAACACAAAAAAGTTCCAAACTCTGGTTCAAGGTGAGAGTGCTACTGTGACTTTTCTCAAACGATAAGAGCTAACAAACAGACAAACAAAAGGGGTTTGGTTTGGTTTTGTTTTTAAGAAAAAAAAGGAGGTTCGGACATGACCCTCTTTATGTTCTCTAAGTGAATCGATGTTTTCTACATGTGCCAGGCTTCTGTTGACTGGGGTATATTTTTTGGGTTTGGTTTTGTTTCTCGAGTCATTATTTTTTTTTTTTCTCTCTCTCTCCCCTTCGGGTTTTAGGAATTTTTTTTTTAATTCATTTCTTTATATATACATTTTTTTTTAATTCTGGTTTTGTATTGTAGGTATTGGGGGATGTGAAGATGAAGGTGAAATTTGGCTTAACTCCAAGTGTTCTAGTACATGTGTGTGCTATATGTACATAGTTTTCTACATAGAAAATTTTACGCGCTTTTTAAAGGCACTTTACGACTTGTATGTACAAAGTTGTCTATATAGAAAATGTAGTGAGTGTTACCTGACCCTTAAAGAAGAGCATTTTGATTCTATGACTAAGAGGAGTTAAGATGTTTGAGTATCTCACCCGTGTGTGTGTGTGTGTATTATATACTATATTATATATTGTAGAAATATATAATAGCGTATGTCCACGGTAGGGTGTGTATAACATATACACACATCCAAACACAGGATCATGCCCATCTATACCATTGAAGTAGAGGTTTTGTAGTTCTTTAAGCTGTAATAAATAGCCTGACTCTGCTGGGTAAACTTCTTCCCTGTCCTTAGTTGGGTAGAAAGGTAGAAAATCGTCTAGAAAGGTAGAAAATGTCTAGAAATTGTCTAGAAATTGTCTAGAAATTGTCAGGAAAGGTAGAAAATTCTCCTCCCCCATCTCATACCCCTGGGAGGATTTAGCCTTGAGAACCTTTCTTTCCCCACCCCAGTTTCCCAACAGGTGCTGAGGAGAGTGTTGGTGAGGAAACAGGGTCGTCCAGTGATGAGCTCAGGAAAACACGCGCCCACAAGATGCTGTCACGTCCCCCGCCCACCACTGACTCACCTCGCAGCTTAGAGCATCACTCCCACTTCTCTGTGCCTGTCAAACTGGGGTTGCTGTTGCTTACCAAGCCTTTAAGCACTTTGCACTCATGGTCCTCCTCTGCTGATACCGCGGGGTCCCTCCCCGTGATGGCGGGAGGTGATTCGGGCCAGTTTACGGTGAGATCTTCACCAACCTACCCCCCTGTCCTCCATCTCTCTTCTGTTCAGGAAGCCAGTGTTGCCTCCTTGGGCCATGCTTTGACCTTCATCCCCACGATTTTTTAGGTGTTGTTCTTCTCCTTCCTTCTTCTCAAGGCTTCCCCGCCCTTGAGAGCCGCAGCCCGTGATATGAACACTCCTCAAATCCCTTTATCGGGCTCTCCTCAGCCTCGGTATCTCCAGGTGCTGAAACAACCTGGCCAAGGGCAAAACCCTGGGTTGCTGCCATCAGCAGCACTCTTGTCTGACACACTACACACAGACCTCGTGGTCTGGATCCTTCTGGATGCCTTCCAGCTTGGGACATTCTGTGATTCTGTGACCTCGAGTTTCTTGGGGTTGGACAGATGAAACCCCATTTCTGACTCACTGGACACCTGATTTAGTGAAGCTCTTCCAAGTGACCAAGGGACAGCTGTGGATACAGGAAGGACCTTTACTGAAACTAGTAAAAGTAGGAAGGATGAAGGGAAAGGATTCTTGGCACCTCTTCCATGTATTTGTGGGAAAAAAGGGACCACATCAGTCTGTGGGATGGTGGGTGCTTCTTTCAGCCAATCTTTTGCATTTGAATCCTTACCAAGAGCTTCATGTCAGTCTTCCAGCTGAAGTTACAGCCACATTTACCTGGAAACAACAGGAGCGGAAAGGCTGGATGCAATCTTCCCATCTCGTACAACATCCTGGCTGCAAGTGTTGTCAGTCAGTTGGTTGATCTGTAAATCCATGTGGGCCCAGAAGCCTCCTGGGAGCGTTTAATGTAGCTCAGTTCTCCAGAAAGCAGCTTTCACACCTAAATAATTTACTGTAGGACATCTCACCCAGCCTTACATGTTGCGCATTGTCTATTTAATGGTTTGACACAGGTGTGACCCCTCGAGGGTCTCCTTATCTGCTCTTCCTCTACAGACATGGTCTCTTCCATCTACTGATGGGGTTTGGTCTCCTCCATCTGCTGACAAGTTATGGGGTCTGGTAGTGGCTGGTGTTTGCAAGGAGCTACAGTTGTCCCATTAGGATGCTGGCATCTACAGGATGTGTTAATGATTATTAATGATTAATTTAATGATTAATCCATATTTTTGGAAGACAGTATTCCCCCCCCCCCCGGCTCACTTTAAGTCAGAACACCTAATTTCCTCCCCTGAAAATGCAGTGCTGAGAGGTGCCCACCTAAGGAGGCCAAGTGGAGTCATCCTCTGCCCCAGTTTCTACTAAAGTTTTAAGGGAAAAAAATGAAGATCCTTTCCTAATTGCTACATTCAGTGAATGGAAGAACCTACAGGGCAAGTTTGACACAATCCACAATCTTTTAAGTTCATACACTCCAAGTTCTTAAAGGAAGTAACTTGCAAAAGCTACTTGTTCCATGACTCACCTAGAAAATCTATTCAGGGCAAGAAATGTATGGAAGATGTTTGACAATAATCTTTCCTCTCTGGGTTAACCAGTTCCTTTGTAGCAATGCAACGCCACCATCAGACTCAAAATACAACCAGATCTGTGTTTCAGTTCAAAATTACTTTTTCTGTGACGTGAAAAACCAAATCTTTAAGAGTGTGTTTGGCAAACAACAGGAGAAGTTCATTTTGGTGGACGAGGATAAAACCACTTACAGCTTTCAGACCCTGAGAAACTATTTCTTGACACAGAGCCCTGGGTGGGGATGTTTATCCAAAGTTCCTTGCCTACTGGCTCTGTGAGCATGGGACTCAATCCCCTAATTTAGCCAGAAGATCTGTGTGTCTGAGTTATCAAGGCCCATTCCATGCTTAAGACAGACAGCAAGATACTCCAAAGTTAATCCCAGTTGGTTTCCAGTTAAGGTCTGTTGTGTGGCCTTTATGTGATTATGTTTAGGTGAGCTGAATCCCACCAAAAGTGGACAGGATTTACCTGTCCATGCTTCCAAAACACTTCCCACCACGGCTTCTCATGAGACTCGTCCTCTTGGTGCTCTGCTAATGAACATTCAAAATTATCTCCTCCAACACAGCTCCATGATGACTCTGCAGCCCCTGCCACGTCCACATCAGTCATTACCCTCCCAGCACTAAAGGAATCAGAGAGTGGGACCCACTCAAGCGCTCCACACTTTCTGTGACCATGTTCTGGTTGCTCTAAGGGTTCACAAAAAAAAACCCTCGAAAATCAACACACGAGCAATAACCTTCTGTGTGTTTTCCTGAAGGATAAGGTCATTCTCCAGCAGGTAGATTCACACAGCATTCTGGTAACAATCAGAATGGCTTCTTCTCCTGCTCGTTACCAATCTGTTCTGGTCAATCCTCCTCGTTTTCTTTAATTCAGCCATGACATTGTAAGTGATATGGGAACCAAGCCCAGATTGCCATCATTTGCAGAACAGCTTGGGAATGATATTCCTTCCAGGGTACCCCTTCCTACCATTGCAAGAGGATTAGGAGATGGTTGAGCAGCAGCAAAGGGGCTTCCTAGTTCAGAGCTTCAAACTTTTTTTGTCTGTGTTTGTCATAAAGCACCTGAGACCTCCTTGATTGTCCTCCTGATAACACGTGGCTCCTGAATGATGTCAGGGTGCCACATTCATCCTTTGCTGCATGTGCATGGATGAAGATGGTCCAGTTTTCCTAGGAACTTTAACCAACCATGCTGGAAACATATTGGAAATGTTTCCCTGTATCCAATCTGTTTCTCCCTCGCTGTGGTTAAACCCACTGCCTCTCCTCTCTGTGTCTCTTCACCCATGGAAGGAAGAACCAGGTGCAGATTTTCCTGGATGGACAGATTAAATTTAAAAGCCCAAGGCTGTTCCAAATCCTTCCCCAAGATGTTGTGCTGAGAACTATCTGAAGAGCCCCAGTCATGCAGGTGCCTTAACGGGTCTCCTTGTGGGAGTGCATATCCCACCGGGTACCACCAACACCGGTCACTTCAGCGGCATCGTCTTTCTTGCCACGTATCTGCTGTTCCCTGAAAACAGCAACAGAATCCACCAGGGGTCTGCCCTTCTTCTGAAGTCTTGTTTGGTTGGCCACCATCGACAAGTCCAAGCTGATATTCACGAGCACACAAGTGGATGCGGCCTCAGTCATTCCCAGTCATTCCCAGGGTGTGCTGCTTCCTCTTGGCCATCAAAAAAAAAGGAAGGGGAAATGCTTTGTCTTTCTTTTGCTTCTGTTCAGCCTCAGTAGATTCCCCTGCTGTGGAGTCCCCCCTCTTTGCCCTCAGGCACTACACCCCCTAGAACACAGGCTATTTCTCAGAGCTGTTTTATCGCCATCAGAAGTCATGAAAAATCAATGGAAAATTTTCCCTTGGAGACGACTGGTTTTGTAGGAAACGCTTCTGATTTACTTTCCTCCCCGGTCCCAAATGGCATCATTACTAAATGGGCTCTATTATCGATATCAGTGTTAGTAAGATCCATTGATCAAGCTGTGAATCAAAGCTCACTGCTGTGTTGGATATGCATATGTTAATGACAGTTGTGTTAAGCCAAATTTAACAGCTGGATTCTTCCACATCCCTTTGTTTTGTATCTACCTCACTATGATTTCTTTGATTTCTTGTGATTTAGTGTTGTATACAATGTCAGAGGTGATATGTAGATAAAAATATATATATATATATACAAATATATATTTTTTGCTTTGCAATAAAGCTCAAAGCTATAACACGAATATTCATAAAATGTCATAATCTTTATTGTAATGTTCCCTTCTCAGTTGTAAAATCCTGTCTGGATCCTATTTTCCTGTACACTGGAATCAATATTGTGATCATGAGTGAATGGTTATTATTTCTGTTCCTTTTCCATTCAAGTGATATTTTTGAGATGTGAGATATAGACACCAGAATTGTCAAACATGAATTGATTTACTTTTTTATTAATATTATTTTCCCCAAATACAGCCTGTTTGTAACTGGAATCAAACAGCAAAGTTGAAAGAAAATGATTTGCAGTCCTGATCTTTCAATTTTGGTCCTCTGATCTTAACATTGAATTTGGCAGGAGGAGGAAAGGGAGTAAATAAGGTTTTTAAGACTGGTGAAGGAAAATTATGTTTATCTGTTCCCATTTGGGTGAAGAGGGGTTTCATTCTTTGAAATAATTGACATGTGGCGTTTCCTTGAGCACAGGGACCACATTCACTGAAAAGTTGTCTGTTTAATGGCAGCCACTGACCCAGAGTCACTAATCCAGGTCCTTTCTGTGGGAATGGAGAGGGACAAAGAGTTGCCCAGGACAATTCACCCCCTGCTAATTAAGGCACTTGTCTAAGGCACGTGGGATGAAGCTCCTTCAGGATGGAACTGAGAATTTGAAGCTCACAACGGGACACCTCACCCTGATGGGCTAAAAGCCAAGCTCAAAGACTCCCACTGTCAGTGCACAGATATCCTGGCAAGTGAAAACTGTCTCGATTTTGGGTCATGTGCATCGTTCTGAGCCACACAGGACCCTGTGCTCTGTCAGTGGAAGGGGTGAGGAAGGTGAGAGCTCCTGGTTAGCTGAGGAAGACTTTTCCCTGTGCTCATGTGGTGGAAAATGTCCTTGGACCCAGTGACAAGCCAGTAATGCCACAATAACCAACATCTGGCACAGAAATGCTGTATGAGTCGTACGGGATGGGGAGGAGCCCCAGGGAGGAATCTTGAGGTGGATGGGACCTCTCCTCTGTTTATTCCCAGTAAAGCCTTTCCAAGAGCCTCCCAGCCTGATCCTGCTGCCAGAAATGTGAGAGGACAAAGCCCACACCTTCCCAGGGCAATCCTTCTCCAACCTCCACGCTGCTCCCTAGGTTGGAATTGGGAAAAGAAAAAAAAAAAAAAAGAACCAAGCCCCAAATACTCTTAGTTTGATTAGGAAATATTTACAGTGATCTCACTTTACTGGGAGCAAAATGAGGGGAATTATCTCCATTTCCTTATCACCAGTCTGCAGGGAAAGCAACATTTTCTCCCAACCGCTTTATCAAAGCAAACAAAAAATTAGTGACCAGAAAGAATTGGACACAAATGGAGTCTGACACAATTTTTTTTTAAGAAAAAAAAACCAAGGAGAAAAATTACTACTGAACACAAATCCAGCTATTCCACTGGGAAATAAAATAAAATTTAAAAAAAATACAGAAAGAAGCAGGAAATGAAACCAAAAGATGAATAAATCTCAGTGGAGTAAATGGTGTTGGGTTTCACTTAAAGCACAAGACAGGACTGCAAAACACAGATTTAGGCTTGGTTTATGAGACCTCCCTCCTGTGTAATCTTCTCTCTAAAACTGGCACAATTGTTCAGTACAAACAGCATTTTTTTCCCCCCTCATTCTTATCTGGTGTTTGTACAAATCTGGCTTGGTTTTTGGTTTGGTTCTGTTCTTTTTGTTGCCTGTTCCCACCTATTTCTACTTTTATGGTGTAGTATTTTGTCTCTCTGGAATGAAATACAGATGTGTTCATGAAGTTGTATAGCAGATGGAATGACAGGTTGGAGTTGATTTGGAAAAAAAGAAATAATCTAACAATGAGAAAAATATCTATATGAAAAGTATGCTTCTGAAGTGTGTGTTTGAACTTGGGAATTTTGCCATTCTACTGAGCTTTCTGAAAGGTTTATTATGAAATAATGTGACTTTATGGAGTTTGAGGGGCTTGAGATACCAAAAAGCACAATTTCTTGTTAAACTGCTATAATATGATTGAGGGTCCATTGTGGTAGCTCTTTTTTTGCCTATCCGACCATTATAATCTCCAAATTTTGAGATGAAATAAATAATCCTTTCAATCTGTTCATTAATCATCTTGCATTAGGCAAAAGGGAGAGATGCATCTGGTTCGTTTCTGCTCAGAAATCACATGGAATTCCCGGCCTTATTTGTTCTTTATTTGCTTGAAAAATAGGGTTGGATTTTGTACTTAGTGGTTATTTTCTCTGAAACCTGCTGGAAGTTAAAAAGGTCTCCTTTTAGCTCAGTGACAAGAGAATCTGCCCAGTAAATGGAAGAGACAGCCTGGTTTTTATCTCACCTGCAGTGGAATGTGGTCTGGGAAGGACTAGGTCATGGAAATCACTGGTGGATCTGCTTTGGTCATGCTGATTAATGTTAACAAGATGCCAGGGGTATCCTTGCTGCCCTCCACAGTGGCAGGAGTAGGTGCTGAAGTCTGAAGTCATGTCTGAAGTAGCATTAATGGTGTCCTCAGATGTTGAGAGGGCTGGTGGTTGTTTGATGAAATGGGGAAAGTCTTCAGAATTTCTTTCCCTTCATCTCATTGAAAGGAGCTTAGATTTTCTTCCCTTGCTCTCCCATGTGTTTCCTCTGGTGCTGATGGGATGCCTTTGGTTTTGGTCATGGGAGGATCTTTTTGTCCCACCTTGTTGGTTTGTTTACTGTGGTCAATTTGGAACAATCTGCTTGTGCTGCCTTTGAGGGGTTAAGTCCTTCTGTAGCATCAGCTCTGCTTTACTGAGAAGTTCTGTGTGTCTCTTCCATCGCTGGAGGAGAAAGTGGTTCTAGATCTCTGTTGTCTCACCTGCTCTTTTCCAGGTGGCAGGACTGTTCATTTCTGTAAAGATCCCTTTTTATTTTGGCAGTTGCAGCGTGGGCAAAATTTTCCTCCACCTTTGTAAATGTGGGAGAGCTTTATGTGTGGAGCTGAACCAACTTCTCCCCTGGCACAGAGCAGCAGCAGCGGCGAGCAGGGTGTGCTCTGAGCAGGAATTGCCTCTCTGTTGCCTGTTGCATGACAGATGGGATGTGAGAAGTGGATATAAGAGCATTGGGAATGTCCTCTGCTGTCTCACCCGCTAGAGAGAAGATTTGGGTAAAGGGTTGAGCAGGTTCTGACAATGGAGCCTTTACAGAAACCAAGATTCATTTGATTTGGATGAAGTGCCCCCTGAGGTCATTTAGGCAGCAGAGCACTGACAGAGCATTCAGGGCTCTGTTTTATTTTCTCTCAGTTATTTCATGAGGTGTGGAGGCACAAAGCCCTGCACAGAGTCACAGCTGGTTCACTCACTGCTCAGGTCAAGTCAAGAAGCACAGTTGTGTCCAAGGCAGGATGGTCAAACCATAGGCTGAGAGTTTCTGGGTCCCTTGATGGCTCTGTTATTGGGTATCAGGACATGCCCAGGCTCACATGATGGAGACACCAGTGCACCATCAGAAGATCCTACAATAGCTTAAAATATATAGAAAAAGTGCTGTAATTTAAAGTCATTGAAATCCTTCTCTGAAATATGGACTCAGTTAGCAAATGAGGTCATAATGCCTGTGAATTATTTCTGTTCTACATTCAGGAAAAGATAGTTGTTCAACCAGGCAGTGGATCATCTTAATCCTGATGAGAATTAGCCTGGAGCCACCAAAGCAGTCATGCCCTCCAGCCCACAGTCCTTTACTTGATATACAAGGAAGAGATGTAATGCTGGCAGAAGCTGAAAGGACAATCTTCCCCCTTCTCAGCGGGCCTGTCCCATCTCTGAGGCTTCCTTGAGTCTCAAATATGCACCTTGAATTACTTTCCTGAGGTGCTAATGGCATTAGCTGTGGGGACACTCAGCTCCTCCTGCTGCCAGTCCCTGTTTGGATCATGAGCTCAACACCGATGACATCACTTGGCAGGGAAATTTTGTACTGCTCTTCCTGAGCACCAGATGAGCCTTGTACTGCCCAGCCAATTTGAGCCTTCAAGATGAGCAACCAAGCCACCTTTCTGGTGGTGCTGCTTGGGGTGTCTTCATCACCATCCCTGAGATGCCTCGTGAGGGGTTGACTGACATTTGGATTCTCTCTGAAGAGGCAAAAAGCTCTTAACTTAATGACACATTTTATTATCCCACTCCTGTTGAGTTCCTTGACTCCATCCACACCAATAAATTAAAAAGAGCAGGACCTGGCACTCAGCTGTCACAAGTTCTTTGGTTGTAAGCAACGTGTTGGCACAGTTTTGGCTGCAGACAGCGAGTGTCGATGCAAACAATTCCCTGTGTGAGGACTTAGAATTGGGCCTGGAGACAACAGGCACTTTGGTTGTGGGCACCCTGTCTTGGAAGCCAAAGGACACTGTCACAGGGAGAAAGGATAGGCCCTGGAAGTGTTTCTTTTATTTATTATAGACACAGTCACCACGAACTTTGTCAGTTAAATGTCATGACAAGCTACGTGATAGTCAAGAGGTAATATTAGGCTAGACCTGCAAACTGGTCTCTGCTTAATAAGAGAGACAAGGTTTGAGGGAGAGATCATATATTTTACAAGAAATATATATTTTATTATTAAAATACCTCCCCCTCTAAACCCTGCCTCTTGTATTACCTGAGACTATTCCAGCTCCCAAAACGTGACTGGAAAGTGCTTAGAAATGCCTAAAGAAATGGATTTTGCCTCAGTGTTGTCATTCCAGTGTTAACAAATCTTTCGTGGCCCTTTTAATCCTTGTGACTTGCACCCTGTTCTTCTCCCAGGGTACACACCAAAGCAGGAGGCTTCGACTTTGCAAGGTGCCAAAGGTTTCTTATGAAGTCCAAAAATACCATCCCTGCTTTCCGTGGGATCTGAGGGGATCAGTTTGTTCCAGGAAGAGCCCAGAATTTTTTTTTTTTTTTGCCATGCCTTGCCTTTGTTATGCTGCCAATAGAGCCTGAAGGACAGCATATGGCCTTGTTACACTTGTTTTCTCAGTATTTTTTTAAAAATCAAGACTCCACAGTGGCTGACCAAGTTTTAATGGTGTAAAATGTGCTGTGTTTATGGGCATTTCCCTTCCATAAGCAAGATATTCCTGCAGGATTCAGCACCTTCAGAGCTGGCTTGAGTTTTCCTGCAATCATTCCTAGTTTTTCAGGCTAGGGGAGTTTTACTGGCTATTTTTTTTCTGGTTTCCCCCCAAATCCAAGACTGATTTAAAATGTAATTCTTTTTTTTTCTTCCTAAAACCTGATGCTCACTAGAAACTCAGCCTCGAGCTTTCCTAAAACTCATGGCCAAGAGCATCGAGATAATTTGCATCAAGTGAGGTCTGGGGAAGAATTCAGCACCACAACATGAGATTGGGTTAAGAAACCCCAGATTTGGCAAATCAGGGGCTGCACAGCTCTCTGGATCACCGGTTTACTCACTCCATCAGGTCCTGTATTCAATACATCAGATGTTTTTGCATTATTACTTTTTTTTTTCTATAAATATGTCACATTTTATCAGGAAAAACAAACGTATTTGCCACTTCTTGTATCATAACACAAGCAAGTTTTATCCATTTTGGCCAAATATTCACAATTCAAACAGCAGAGATCACAAATAACACTTTATTTGAGCAGCACAGTTCCTGTGTCAGGAAAAGAAGTGCCTGGTTTACATGAAGCAAGAAGAGCTGAAATTAATCTGGTATTAAAAATTACACCAGGTAATTGAAAAAAACCATTCTCTGCTCCTTTCTCGTTTGGTCTACTCTGAAATTATTTCAGCAGTGATTAAAATCTGATTATTGTCATGTCCCATGGCTACAGCTAGAGTTTATTTAGCTATTTGAGGAGGTCCAGAAGAGGAGTCCTTTAACCTTGCAGGCTTTTGGCAGCCCCATGTGCAGACAGATGTTCCTCCCCAGGTGTGTCAGGGCTGGATAATCGTGGCAGGATCTTGGGATGGTTTCTTTTGGAAGCACTAAGAAGAAAAATGCCAGTTTTGTCCTTTGAAAACTTATCTCAGTAGCAGCAACATCAGTTTTTAGTACATGGCTTGTTCTCTCTTCTTTATTAAAGTACCTTTCGTGTCCATCCCCGTGACAATTTGTCACCCCTCCACACCTTAGATGGGAGGGTGTGAGGCAAGATAGTGACACCCTGTCACTCTTCCAGGGGATTTTATTTCTTCCCCTTGCTCTTTACCCAGAACTGAAAAGGTCTCCCCCCAGAGCTCCAGTGGGAATCCCCGAAGTTTTAAGGGTTTGACTGTCTCCACTAGAAACAGAACTCTTCAGTGTAAGAGATCCTCGGGTTCTTGACCTTTGTGCTTGCTCCATAGAGGAAATATTTTAAAATTAATTTAAAAGTAATTTAAAATTAAAACTTAAAAAAAAAAAAAAAATGACCTGGCCACTTTGGGAGGTCTTAGAAAAAAAGATGTGAAAATGAGTAACTTTGCAATCGAGGGTGAGATTTTTATCTTGCCTCACTTTAGACATCCACAGTGTGGATGCCTCACTTGTGTAGATTAATGAATGGGATACCATTTTTACATCCTGTAGAAAGGAATACGCCTTTCTGGGATGCAATTCCTGTCATTGTAAAGCAGCTGCCTGCGCTCTGTCAGATGAATCATGACCTAGAAATGTCTGTGTCTGTCTTGACTGTAGAAGAAGTCCGAGGTACCAACTCAAACACAAGCATCAATCTCTGTTTGTTCAGCTAACGAGGCTCCCAGTGTCCCCAGACCAAAATCAATTGTTAAAGTGTGCCCTGCAGAATCCTCACCTGTCAAGGTGATCTTTTGTTTGGAAAGAAAAGAACTCCTCACGTCCAACACTGAGTCAAGTCACTGACATTTAAAATTTCTCTATTTCTGCAAAACATTAATGGCCACTTTACACCTTATTTGCACAGTAGCGCTTCCAAACCATCTCATTTTCATCTTCTTCCCCAAATCAGGGTTTCAGCAGAGAAGTGTCACCTGCTGAAAATGCAGGGCTGCTTTCAGTCTAGGTTTGGTCACACCCAACGTTGCCTAGTTTGGGAATTAAGATAAATTTGCAGCACAGCTTTAAACAACCTAGACCAGCTTGTCAAGCCCCTCCAAAAGGACACTGTAAGGTCCTTACAGATTTTTATTGCAACATATAGAAATAATTCAAAGGCTTGAACTGCAATGACTGATTCCGTGTCACTGGAGAAGAAATCCCTCAGTCTCTTGCACAGAATCAGCATCTCTTTTTTCTGTTCGTTTTCATCTTCCAAAGAGGTTTTAGAGGACTGATGTCAATGATCCAGCGCTAGGACATTCCCTGTGTTCCACAAAGCACGTATCTTGCTGATTTCCTTGAGAAGGTCTCACTGGAAACAAGCTACAGGTGCATTGGGATGAGAGGAATTGTGCTGGCAACTGCTGTGGAGGAGCAGCTGTGTTGCCTTGGTGTGAAATGAAGGAACAAAAATTTAAGACAGCTGTTGCTACAAGATGGATTGATAACTTCAAGATGGAATAAGCTATTGCTGAAATGTGTTGGTGCTTTAAAAAAAATCCAAGCCTGCACAAATTTTTAAGACAGAATATTCCTGGTAAGATCCACTTTATCTGACTTGGATAACTAAAAGTTAACTCTCCAAACTCAAGCTGGTGCTGCTCAACTTCCTCTTTGATTCTTGGAGAATAAGACTCACCTCTCCTAGCAGAGATATCTAAAGGATGAGAGATCAATCATTCTCTGGAAATGCCAATTTCCTTCCACTGACTACAAAGGGAGCCAAGGGTGATCCTCTCGCACAATGTGGAGATCACAGGACATTTTCAGCAAGTTCTTTTGTATAGGAATGAGGCAACATTCCTGCTGTCCTTCTTCCATCTGCAATTCATCAGAGAAGTTCAGACATTACCATCCAAGGGGCAAAATCACCCTAAAAGGTCCTCACTCTTTCACAGAATAACAAAGCCTGACCCTCTCAAGGAGCCTCACGGTCTCACATCCCAAAGCTTGAAAGAGTTTAATAGAAGCAACTTGGCTCGTCAAACTTTCACCACTTCTTTTCTAGCCTCAGATCTTGTCCTTTAATTGTCTTAATATTTTCTGTGAAGGCAATAAAAAAGTCTTCATGGACATTCTGACTTTACAGCATTTTGGGGTTAGGCTTGTGGTTCTCTGCCTTGTTGTTGCTTAGAGTTTGGGAGGAGTGGTGCTTTTCCTTTTACAAGGTGTGTTTTTTTGTTGTTGTTGAATTTGTCTGTTAAATTGATTTTTGCTTTAGAATAATGATCAGAGCTAAAGAAATGCCTCCTGCAGTGAGGCAACACACCTAGAACATACCTCCATGCCTTGAGTGCTGCTCCACTCAAGCTCCCAGAGAAATGTGTCATGTAATTAAAGCCCAGGGTAGAGGAGCACTGGGATGAGACTGTGTCCAATCCTTGATCCTTTCCTCTTTAAAGGGGTAAGAATCCTTCCTGACTGGGGATATTGTAAAGCTTTTTATTTTTCTGTGGGGCAGATCTCTATGAGCTCCCACGGTGCTGGGCAGGCTGGACCAGCAAAGCCAGGCTCTGCCCAAAAAAGGCAGGGAGTTTTGAAACTAAGGTGACCAAGGTGCTGTGGCAGGTTGAAGGTTTGCTGGGGGAGAGGAGTGGATTTCTTAGTGGAATTCCTGCAAGCAGGAGCTGAGGGGCAATGGTGGCACTGACTGCAGGAGGACCTGATGGGAGGATGATGTGTCTGACAGAAATAAAGTGTGGTGACTGATACAACCAAGAGAATCCCACTTCTGTGTTGGACTCCTGCTGCTTCCTAAAGTCTCACAAGTGTCCAGAGGAGAGGCAGTGATGGATGAACTTGAAAAAAACATTTATTCTTGTCTCCCTTGAGCTCATAATGCTCCTCAAACCTCCTCTGGGCTCTGGCTGGGACTGCATTTTGCTGAGGACTGTAGATGCAATTTTCAAAATACATTTTTCAAAGTACTTTTTTTTTTTTTGTTAGTCTAAAATATTCCTTTTAAGTAATTCTGCAGCCTTTGCCACCTGAGTACCGTATATTTACTTACCCACCCATATAGGGGTGAGGAGAGCAGCTGAAAGAGGGATTAAACCCACTTACCTTTTGCTCTCTAAAAGTTTAAAGTGTCTGGTATGACCTCTTTGCATCTGCTCCCTCTGTCATCAGTGGAAGGAGATGGGCCCCTCTGGAGAGGAATTCCACCCCCCTTTTTTGGGTTTAACTTTCAATAACTTGAACTCAGATGAAACTCATCCTATTTACCTGAGTAAAGGCAACATGAGGAGGTAGAATTTGCAGAATCAAGCACTAAATAAATTCCCAAAATGCTCTTTAGGGACAGGAACATTCCTGCTGTAAGCCTGTAATTTTGGCGGTTAGGAAGTCAGCTGGATGCATCTTCTTGGAGCTGTGGTTTGACCTGCAGCCTCAGGTTTTCCTGGCTTTTTTCTGATTACTGTGTTTTCTCGCTTAGATAAAAGTCGAGTTGGTTATAAAGTAAAATCAGTGTGTTTGACTAAATTACTGAGTCATCACGATGCTTCAGGCACGTGGTGGGATTGTTTTGAGTGTCCTGTGCAGGGCCAGGAGTTGGGCTTCCGTGATCCTTGTGGGTCCCTTGCAACTCAGGATATTCTGTGATTCTATTGCTATTCTAAAGCTTGTTTAACTCCGAGTCAAAGCTGGATGCAGAGAGACAGGAATGTCCAAAAATCGTGTGGATGTGGCACCTGAGGACATGGGTTTAGTGCTGAACGTGGTGGTGCTGATGGGTTGATGGTCGGACTTGATGACCTGAGAGGTCTTTTCCAACCTGAATGATTATGTGATGATTTTAGGTCATTTGTGTGTGTGTCCAGGGCACGTGACGGGCTGGACAGAGAGATGTGGAGAGAGGGCAGATGTTCCTCAGCAGTGACAGACACAGCGATGGTTCCTCTCTGAGCACTGGGGTGTTCTGCTGTACTTTCAGAGTAGACATAGGTAGGAAGTGGTGAGATCTCAGCTGCTCTTATCCAGCCCCCAAGAGACAGGTCAGTCAGCTGCACTAGGGCCATTTTGGATTAAACCCATTAAATTAAGGTGTTGAACTTGATTTTGCTCCAGTGATTTCCCGAATTCTCTCCTTTTTTGTGGCTTGCTTAGTGCGAAGTTGGTTTTTTAGGGCAGGAGCTGAGCATCTTCCCTGAGTTAGCTGGGTTATTGCAGGGCTGCAGCCATTTGCATCTCATCTTGACCATTTAAAAACAAAACAAAACAAAACAAAACAAAACAAAACAAAAAAGAGCCCCTTCCAAACAGACCTGTGGCTTGGGAGTCCCAGAGCCACAG
>NW_020956253.1:1124098-1141943 GCF_003031625.1 Empidonax traillii | reverse complement strand
TTATTTTGATATAATCCTATAATTTGGTAGAAGATTTCCCACACCTTCTCCCTCCTTCCTATCACCATTTCATATTTTTTACAAAACTGAAAAAAAAACCAAACAAACAAAGGAACAAATAATCTTTTTTTCTCTATTTAGGCTGTGTAATGTTGTGTTGTCCAGATTCTGTATAAAAATATGTATATGATGTATCTGATATTTGGCAGTGAACGGCTGCAACTTTAACCAATATAATTAACAAAGAAATGCATAATGTTGGTGTTTTAAAAAGTAAAAAAAAAAAAAAAAAACCTAGTTAAGATGTTTGTGTAAACTTGCATGGTTTAAAATGTACTTAGTGCATTGAGAAATGTTGTTAGGGTCCTAAGTGAAAGGCTGGTTTACTTTTTGATTCTAATGGTGATTGGTTTGTTGATCAGAATATCCCCTATACTGTATGTCTTAGTTTATTTAGCATATTGATTTATCTTTTTTTTTTTAAAACTTTTTTTTTTTTTTTTTTTAATTTTCTCAAGATCTAGCATAGTGTATCTATCTCTGTGTAAAACTGTTCCTTAAAACCAGGTTGTGGAAACTGCGTTTCGTCCGGCAAAATGATGTTTTGCATCACAGTCGCGGTTCAGTTGCGTTCCATTTAATTTGCTGTCAAGTCCAGGTTTGACTTTCCTTTGGGATCTCACCTCCAGGCCAGGCTGTGGCTGCCACTGGGACCAGGAGGACCCCAGTGTCCTGCTCCAGTCGGACTCCAGCGCCAGGCCTGGTGGTCTCTGATGATGGAGGGGCTTTATGAGGGCAGGATTCGCTCCTTCCCCAAGGAAAAAAAGGCTGGGGTTTTTTTTCCCTCTTGGCAGCGTGTGTTTTATCAGGATCGCAGCAGGCACCCCCTGGGGTTTCTCCCAGCTCTCTAGTGGATGAATTTGGCTTTTTGGGGCAGCCATCCCACACTGCTGAGATAACGCAGATGACCAGCCCTTGCCATCGTGAGAAGCACGATGAGCCTTCAGCACTCGCAATAAGCTCCACGCTCCCTTCCAGAAGCACAAACCTTCCACGTTCCAGAGGAGATGGCTCTGTGTCCTGCAGAGCTGAGCCTGGCTGATGGATGTCGTGAGAGCCAGGACCAAACATCCAAGGGGCAATCACATGAGCAAGGAGCATTTTCACATCTCCTGCCCCCACCACACCTCTTCCCAGTTTTCCCCGGGCTTTGCTTCTGCTGAAACACCAGGATGGGGACATTTCCAAGCCTCCAGAAGGAACTACACCAACACCATCTAAATTTGCTGGTTTTACTGACCATAAATGGCTCCTGGGATTGCCCTCCCTGTGCTGGTCAATGCTGACATGAACGCTCCTGTCTCTCAATGCCTGAAAAAATCTCTAGCGGCCTTTCCCAAAAATCAGACTTAGATACATAGAGCTATCCAACTTCTTTGTGATCTTCATCTCAGAGGGTCTCAAAGGGCTTTTCCAGCATAATTAACATGATCTCACTCGTGCAGCCTGTAACGTGGCAGAGCACTGTTACCGACCCGCCGCCGCCTCTGGGGTGAACCTGTCCAGCTCACGGCAACTCTGTGCAACAGTCTGGTGCAAGAGGTGTGGGTCACACCTTTGGGGGAGCCTAGCAAAGGTATAACATGCACAAACCCCAGCCGAGTCCTCACCAAGACCAGAGAAGGCAGGTTGAGTCATTTAATTTCCCTTTTCAGGGCAGTTCCCCTCTCACACCATGCTGGGCATTGAGCTGTCTGAGTAACCTAAACTTTTCCAGTTTCCTTTCATCAGCTTTTTCTTTCCTGAAAGCTTTCAAAGTCCTCTTTTCACACAGGAGGATAGGGGACAAATCTTTCCTTCCAAGCTCCAGAAACAAGACAACTCCATGCCTCTCTCCTTCTTGTCACTGACCAATTAACTTCCAGTCTTCCCTGATCTCCACAAATGAGTTACACTCTGATTTTGCTGCTTGATGTTCTAACTGATTTTAATCTGGACAGAAACAAACAGCCTGGCATCAGGCACTGGCAGGAATCCTTGCCTGGCATGCAGATACATGCACTGTCCTGGGGCCAGATCCTACAGCTTGATGGATCCCGGCTTGTGGCCTTGATGCTGACTCCAAATCCTGTGATTTGTTGTAGGATTGGCTGCGTCTCTGGAAAGCTGCTTGTGGTGGTCGTCTCCCCAGCTTGGTAAGCTTTATCCTTACTTTGTTCCAGGTCCAGTAAAACAGTGGAAATGCCCAAGCACCGGCTCTCTGGTGAGAGGAGATCACCTGCTTGATTGTTCATGGCGTGGTGCTCAGTGGATCTTTCTTTAAGAGGAATTCAGTTGATCCTGAGTGCAAGGTCTTTATCTGGAAATTTTTTAATTTCAAAGGGCTGTGAGATCAGACCCCTCGGGGTTGTGGAGCATCCTCAGATGGAGGACATCAGTCCTCAATCCCTTACCAGAGCTTTTCCTGTTAGTTTTGTTCCTGCAGAGCTGGCCTTCTGTGTCTCCAACATGCCTGGGAGAAGGAGCTGTGCCCTGTTAGGAAAGAGTTTGCTCCTTGAGAGATGCAATCTGGATTTATGGACATGTAGTGTCCCCTTGCCCTTGGTCCACCTGTCTCCTCATGGCCCCACACACATCAAAAGGAAGTTGGCTTTTAGAGCAGCCTCCTGCAAATTCAGTCTCCAGTGGTCCATCCTCCTCCCTCATCTCATGAAAATGTTTCCATTTGAGGAATTAACCAAATACCTGACAGAAATTACCAGAATCCCAT
Source organism: Empidonax traillii (assembly GCF_003031625.1). Taxonomy (NCBI): domain Eukaryota; kingdom Metazoa; phylum Chordata; class Aves; order Passeriformes; family Tyrannidae; genus Empidonax; species Empidonax traillii. The sequence continues at coordinate 1,139,173 of NW_020956253.1, read as the reverse complement.
GGAAATAACTCATGGCACAGCTCTCTACCAGCTGCCAGAAAGACGCTCATCTTCTAGTTGTCTACCAAGCTTTGATTTGCTCAAAGGATCACGTTCTAGGGTTAGACAAAAGTCCTCTTCAAAAGTATTACACTGGTTTCCAAGCTGAGCACCGTGTTTTGCTCACCCTTCAACCTCATCCTCACCACAATCCATCCAAGGAACCTCTGTATAGACAATTTCCCCTTCCTGCCCCTAAGAAGAACAAATCCCATGACCAGCTTTCATTTCCATCCTTAAAGCAAACAAACAAAAAAATAAGATTAAAAACCCTCTCAAGCCCTAAACCCTGAAAATATACAGCAAAGTCAAGGTGAGGGGGAGAATTTGCAGGCCATGGCTGTGGATTAATGCAGGACTTTCCATGACTGTTGTATTTCCAATGCAATAAAGAATAACCAACTTATTGTAGCAAACCTTGTGCCAGGTGCTATCTCCCAAAACCTTCTGCATGGAACAGTCTCCCTGTATTTTCTCCACCAAGCAGCACTTTGCTGAATGTTGGAAGGGAAAATCCCCCCCTTTGCCTCTGTCCCAGCAGGGGCAGATTCCAAATGGGGAAAACTATGTGGCTTTACGTGTGGGGTTTTTTGTTTTCTCATTCTCTCTTCCTTTATTCTTCCTTTTTTTCTTCCTTTTCTCTATCTTAAGATCTTTCTTTTTCTTTCTTTCTTTCTTTCTTTCTTTCTTTTTCTTTCTTTCTTTCTTTCTTTCTTTCTTTCTTTCTTTCTTTCTTTCTTTCTTTCTTTCTTTCTTTCTTTCTTTCTTTCTTTCTTTCTTTCTTTCTTTCTCTCTTTCTCTCTTTCTCTTCTTTCTTTCTCTCTTTCCTTTCTTTCCTTTCTTTCTCTCTCTTTCTCTCTTTCCTTCTTCTTTATCTCTCTTCTCTCTATTTCTCTCTTTCCTTCTTTCTCTTTTTTTTTTCCTTTTTCTTTTTTTAAGTCTCTTTCTCCCCCAGTCTCTCTCTCTCCCCCATTACATCTGCCTTTCTTCCTCCCCTCTTTCCCTCTTGTGAGATGAGGAGGTAGAAAGTTCATTGGAAGCCACTGGATTTGGTCTGTCCATCATAGTTTCAATGTTCAGTTGAGGGTGCTCATGTGAAGACCTCACAAACGTCCATTTGGATCTACCTTTTGTAGTTTGTGCCTCCATCCCAGTTTCGTTTCTTACCTCTTTTGGATTCTCTCTTTCGCTGGTGTTTTGCCCCAGTGTCCTTTTCTCACCTTTAACAAGCTGAACCCTGGACTTCAAACAGGAAGATGAATGTTGACCTGTTGTCCCAGGAGCTCATTTGATGCCTCTCCCACCTTCCAGCAGCCACATGTCTTCTTCTCCAGAAAGGAAAACGCTCCTCAGAGCAAGAGGCGCCGAGGATCCCTGGATCCTTGCAGTAGCTTTTCCTCTTAACTCCTTTATGTGTGACTCTGTTTGCCCACCCAGGTACAATAAGATCTATCTCAGGGGGTTGTGAGACTCATTCTGATTGCTGAGACCCTTCTCTGGAAGGTGGGGTAGAAATGCCCAGCACTGATCAGCTCATCGTTGTCCTCCATACCAGCTCTTTCTTGGCACATCTTGACACTCTTTCTTGGCAGAAGCTCAACACTGTTCTGAGTTCTATTCACTCCTTTCATCTGGTTGATGGTTTGGGGCATTTCCATCAAAGGCAAGGCTGGATATGAAACGTGGAGGAGATCAGGTACAGGAATTTCTGCTCTTATTCCCGAGACACGTGGAATTATTGACACAACTGTGCACAACGGGGAGTGGTCCCACTGTCCCAAGCCACCACCAGCCACCTAATCCATCTCTTTGCCTCCATGAACACTCAGCCTTTGCACTGAAAAATCTCACTGAAGAATCATAAGTGCATATTTTGGCTGCTTGGGAGATGCCAGTGCTTTCCTGTGCCACACCCTGGGCTGTCCTACGGCACCACAGCAACATCCCGGGGGGTGTTTGCTGGTTGCTCTTTGAAAGGATGTGCAGGGAAAAGTGACTTTAAAATAATTTCTCAGCTTTGATAGGAATTCAGCACCCCCAGCCAGACTCTCCTTGACTGTACAAACCTCAGTCAATGGATTTGGGCTCTAGCAGACAGGATTTAGGATGTGAATCCCAGCAACTGGTGCTGGAGGAGAGGAAAACTTTGTCACAATCCCATCCTACCCCACAATCAGTAGAGGGTGCTGTTTTATCCCAAGTTTTTTTATTTTTCAGAAAGAATGGTTAGCAGGCTGAAAACCATTCTGTGCCAGTGCAGGAATTTCTGCTTGGAATTTCTGCTATTTCTTTCAGGAAAGCTGGATATCTAAGGAGCTCCGCTGAGGAGGGTTTTAGAAAGCTGCAAGAAAATTGGATTAGAACAAAAAATGGTAAAAAAAAAAAAATCAAAGAAAAAAAGAGGTGCAAAAGGAGGGAAAACAGTAGGAGAAATTACCTCCTTTCACCCACACTGGTACATGGAAATTCTTGGAGCAGCTTCGAGTGGGTCTCTCTTACTGGAAACCAGCACTCAGAGAACTTCTGCACTGATTGCCCCTGAAAACTGAGTCACAAACTCAGGAACAGAGGAGGGGAGAGCTTTAGTTAAGGTGAAGCGAGTTTTCTGCATGGGGGAGTTGGGTAGGAAAGAACTGTTCCATCCCTTAAGGATTTCTGTGAATTTATTTCTTCCAACCCACGTGGAAACCTCAAGGCTACCAGCAAACATGAAACAAAAAATATGCAAAACAATGCATATAACAACAAAAACAGTTTGGGTTTCTCAGAGGGAGATTGTTTTGATCTTTCCCTGTTTGCATCCTCTTTTTTTTTTTTTAATATAAATTATCCTGCATTTTGAAGTAAAAGCTGTTTCTGAAATGACCAAAAAAAAAAAAAAAAAAACAAAAAACAAAAAACAACAACAACAACAACTCAAAAAAACGCCAACTGAAGGAAAATATCCAAGAAGAAATCCAAGAGCTTCAAATCAAGTCATTCCTTTCCCAAAGGATGTGGTATTTTTCATCAGGAAAAGGCCCAAAGCTGCCATTTCCCAAAGAGTTTTAACTGTGACTCCCTGGCTTTTTGTGGAGGGAGAGAAAACTATTTCCCCAGAGAATACCCTTCCCACCCCTTGACCCTCTAGCCCATCTTACAGGGCTCACTTTGCAAGGGGATTCCCTTTATCATGAGAGCCCTGAGCCTGCAGCAGCATCCAGAGCATTGCAAACAGCTCATGCCACGAGATCCTTCCTCACAGGATGGGAACAACCAGGCGTCCAGGAGGATTTAGTCCCCACCAGCCTGTGGAGCACCAGGAACAGCACAGGCAGCACCACCTCAAGTCCTGCCTGCCCTTCAACCGAGGCAGGATGGGGCTGCCTTTCCTTTCTGAGGTGGTAAAGTCTTCTACTGCCTTAAAACCAACCAAACGAAGCAAATGCCCTCCTTGGTTTGTGTAAGTTCGCTTGCTGGCAGCAACACAACCTGCATGAAGATTCTTTTTACTACTATTCTTAAGGTAACTGCGTTTCTTTTCCCCTTTCGAGTGAAACTCTAAAAGCTCCTGGAATACTGAAATTTGGAAGAAGTCCCCATTATCCACCAGGGAAGCCCATTCTCTCTCACCTGCCCCAAGTAGCCCCTGCCCATTGCCCCGGAACGATAAGCACATGGTAGAGGTTCGAGGGACCACGACAGCCCAAGGCTGCAGTGACAAAGAAATAAGCACAGCGTTGAGACTAAAGCACATGAACCAGCCTGCTCCACGATCCTGATAAAACCCACTGCCCAGCAGGGAATTCCCCAGTGCCTCTCCTCAAAGATCCCAAGCCCACATTCACACTCGCTCCACGATTTCTCGTCCGGACTTCACCCCCACTCCCCCAGGCCAGGCTTACACCAGGATATCCCGCTCAGCTCAGCTCTTGCCTTCACCACCAGCGAGGAAGGAGACTCTGCAGAAGGTTCCTGTGAGCCAAGGGGTGATTTTCCCGGGAGCAGGAATAGCCCTGGGAGCTGCAGGGCAACGCCCCGTGTCATCAGCGTTGGGTGTGTCCTGGCACCCCTTGGGAGAAGCAGCTTATCCTGGCCACAGCTGTTTGGTTAGACCTGGCCTAGAGCTTTGCATCTGATCTGGGCTTGTGCACTCGCCTTTTCCTTGTCCCATTCGGTTTCTGAGCTGTTTTCTTTTTTGCACTGTCAGGAGTTTTTTTCAGGGTGTTACTTGTCGTCGGCTGCATTAATTATTTAATGTTCGTTAAGCCTCTCCACCAAGCTCTTTAAATGAACGTCAGTGGCTGTCTTCCCTTGGACAATAATGAATGTATATATCGTAAGTGCAGACTATACAGAAAAGTGGCTAAGTCAAGGATCAGAGGGTTTTGTAAAGCCTGTTTATTTTTTTAAATAAGTTTGAGCATTTATATTTTACCACCATTTACGTGGTTTTGGGGAACCCAGATTGTGTCAAGATCTCATGCCAAAACAAGCCAAAAGTTGTTTGATTTCAACCTTTTTCTTCCATGAACCATATTTTAAACAATGCTTTGTCATTTTAAACGATGCTTTGTCATTTTAAATGTTTTATTGAAACATGTACTGATGAAAAAAAAAGAAAAAAACAAACAAAATGTCATCTTGACAAAAGATTTATACATGAATCAGAAAGTATTTATTTCAATTTTGTACCTTTCCATTTTAATACATTATAATGTATTGACTCAACTGAGATAATATAAACAGTTCATTTTAATAACATGTTTACAGTGTGCTGTGTCTTTTTGTTCTTTCCTTTCTACTCCACCCTGGACACTGATCCTATGAAACCAAAAGCAGATCTGAAATCTTTCAGATCCTGGCGATCTTGAGTTTCTTTTAAACCAGAGCAAGAGTGTATCTTTAGCAGGATGCTCCAGGAAAAAAAGACAAAGGAGCACTGGGTCAAAGAGGGGGATGAGGTAGCCTGGGAGAGCAGAGGATCTGGGGGTAAGGATGGTCCAGGGTTAGAGGAAACCACTACACAGCTGGAAATCCACCTGCCCCCTGCTGGCTCTGGATGATGTGACCCCCTGTGGAGTCCCCAGACAGGGAATGGCACAACCATCCCATGTGTCCCACTCCAAGGGAAGCAGTTTGCAGCCTCTGGCAGTGGGATGGTCCCTGAATTGAGACCCCCAGGTGAGCAACTCCCACAGGGACTGTCTGACACCTGTGCTGTCCCTCCTTGTCCCCACTCACTCAATCCCTGAGTAAGGATTGACTCTCTTCCCCACCAAATTCAACTCCAATTCCGGAGTTTTTTCATTCATCTTCTTTGTCACCCTCTGCCTCTCTACATCCCTGCTCAGGGTGGTGGATGAACCCCTCACACACATGAAGGGACACATCTTGGTTGCTGTTGCTGAGCTGTGTTTGGCTCCTCTGGTTTGTGCTGTGTTGGGGCAATCCCAGACATGAGAACAGCCTGGGGGAAGAACTCATGGAGGTCAGACCTGGGGAGAAGGAGTTTGGGGAGAAGGACTTTGGGTGCTGGTGGGTGAAAGGCTGGACATGCCCTGTCCATGGGCACTCCCAGCCCAGAAACCCCCCGTGTCCTGGGCTCATTCCACAGCGTGGGCAGCAGGGAAGGGGGAATTCTGCCCCTCTGCCCCCTCAGGTGAGACCCCACCTGCAGAGCTGCCCCCAGCCCTGGGGAACAACAGCACAGGGATGTGGAGCTGCTGCAGCCAGTCCAGAGGAGGCCACGGAGATGCTCCCAGGGCTGGAGCCCCTCTGCTCTGGAGCCAGGCTGGGAGAGCTGGGGGGGTTCACCTGGAGAAGAAACACTCTGGAGAGACCTCACAGTGGCCTTACAGTACTTAAAGAGGGGTTATAAAACAGAGGGAAAGAGACTTTTTATGCAGGCAGATAGTGACAGGACAAGGAGGAACAGTTTTAAACTAAAAGAGGAGAGATCCAGATTAGACATTGGATGGAAATTCTTCCCTTGAGGGTGGTGAGGCCCTGGCACAGGTTGCCCAGAGAAGCTGTGGCTGCCCCTGGATCCCTGGAAGTGTCCAAGGCCAGGTTGGACCAACCTGGGCTAGTGGAAGGTGTTCCTGCCCATGGCAGGGGTGTGGGGCTAGATGGTCTTTAAGGTTCTTTCCAACCCAAACCATTCCATGATCCTGGGATTCTCTGGTCTGTTTTTCTGGCCTCAGTTTGTGCCTGAAACGCTGATTCCATCCTGGGCTCTAAGGCATCGTCTGGCCAGGTCCACGCTACCAAATTCCAGAGGAAGGGAGGGGTCACATCCAAACCAACATTTGGGAATGGTCTGTTCTAACTCCTGCAGCAAGTCCAAGGGATACTAGAGACATTTCCAGCTAACCTGGTCCAAAATTGTACTCAGGAGTGTGCTTGTAAACCTACCCAGGAGCTGTTTATTGCTACAGATATAAACAGTGCAGACCATCATGCCAGCCTGCTGGATTGCAAAGCACACCCACAACAAGGGAGGGTGGATACTCATGGCAGAGGCCCTCTGGGTGCTGATTTCTGGTGACAGCCTCTGGGTGTTATCAGGAAAAGCAGATACTATTCTCCATGACTGACGCACAGAGCTGGTCCCCTCGAGAAATCACTGTTCTCTTCCCTTTGGAGAAGATTTTTATAGGAGTGGGAATCTGAACCTGCAGTTTCTCCTCCCCCATATTTAATAGCAGAATGAGCACTCAAGTAGAGACAGACTCCAGGAAGGTTCCCCCTCAAATTTGCCAGTTTGGTACCAAATCTGTTGTCAAATACTTGACGCATGGGAGGTGATGGGGAAAGTAGACTTCTGGTACAGCAACATCCCAAAATCTTGGTGGTTTCCTCCAGAAGTTTTACACTTCATCTTAAAAAACTCCTTGCAACACAAAGGCAGTAACTTTTTGTGCCAGATCTGTCCCAGTTTGCTGCAGGCAGGACCCCAGAGTGAGCCCTACACAGCTGTGAAGGTCCAGCATTACACTGCATGTCGAAGAATAAAGAGCACGAAAAGAGGCAGCTCATACAGAGCAGTAGCTCAAACCAAACATTCCTGTGCCTCCCAAATGCTCTGGACAGGATCTGGATTTCAGGAGACTGCCAAAGTTTGATTGGAAGGCAGGTCTGGGAGATACTGAACGGGAAAGGAAGCAGAAGCGGGTGGGAGGATGTGCAGCCTCACTGTCACACCTAAGGGACAGCAGAGAAGAGAGCACGTGGGTTATGGAGGGGCATTGGGAAGAAATCCAGGTGACCGTGGGCACCCACTGCAGATGGTGGCATTTATTCTGACTCCACTTACCCTGCCTGAGGTTGCCACTGTGGGGCACCTTTCTCTGCTTCCCACCACAGGAGGACTTTTGTTGGGATGGCATCCGTGACAAACTTTCCCACCACTGCCCTGAGTTCACGTGAACACCTTTACCCTTCTGAGCACTGCACTCTGCACCTCTGCAGCCTCACCTGTCCTACCAGGGGCAGAAGGACACTTCTGGCAGAAGGGGGGTGGACCATTCCTTCCTTACCCCAGGATCAAAGGGATGATGGCCTTGGTGCACCATGAGGCTGTGGTGTGGGCTGGGAGCTACCAAACTGCTCTCTTAGGCTTGAGGAATCAGCCCTGAGATGCAAAGATTCCTAATCTTAATCAGCCCTGACATGCAAAAATCTTGCCCCTCTTGACTCCCCAGATGTGTCAGGAGTGATGATTCCTGCACTTTTCCACACATAATGGCAAGTCTGGGTCACAAGCACCAGGCAAGTGCTTGGGCAATGTGGTCCTTGGGGCTGGGATGGGGAGGAGAAGGGAGAGAAGAGCAGTAGGATGTTGGGATGAGGCTGAGGAGATCTAAGGACAGTGGGAGAAGCTGAAAAGGAATTTAAGGGATCCAAAATCCAAACCAGTTAATTCTATGATTCTATGATTCTATGATTCTATGATTCTATGATTCTATGATTCTATGATTCTATGATTCTATGATTCTATGATTCTATGAGTGAGGCAGAAATAAATGCTAAGGGAAGAATTCCAAGGGATTTTAACCCACACCAGGGCAAGAGCAGCAATCCTGAAAAGACCATCTTTTATCTATCAGGGTGGGGAAAAAACAAGCAAAGAAATTGCTTACACAGCAATTATTTTCTTCCTCCTCATACCCATCCCAGAACATCCTTCTGACAAAACAGACTCCCTGTTCCCCTTCAACAATCCCCCAAGTTCCCTTTTAACACTTTTCTTCATACTTTTCCCTGGTTTGCTGTGAACAAACAACTTCTGGAGAGGAAAACTGCAGCTCAGTCTTCAACCTGACTGCTTTTTGTGCTGTTCCCCACCTGCAGAGGGAACTCCTGTCACCTTCAAGCACAAGGTAGGTAGTGGTTGTCTCCACCTAGACCAGATATTCCAGGGGAATTTTGTGGAGACTTTCCCAACCTTTGGTTCTGTAGGAAGGTCCATGGAGAGGGTCAACATGGCCACCCCCAAACTGCATACTGGGAGTAGAAAGCAAACTAGCAAGGAATAATTGAAGAAATGGACTTTGGGCTGAAAAGCAGCGTGAGGTGAGACACCAGCAGCAATTTCCTGCTGGTGGGATAAGTGGACACTGAGTGGGTTACCTGGATGGGAGCTGAGCATTCCCAAGTGGAGATGAAGAAGGGGTTAGACATGATTCAGCAGCACTGGTTTGGGCAGCACTGATGTTGCCCTGCCCTCTGGGAACACTCTCTTTCCAAGTACCACTGGGAAGGTGAACACTACCCTGGGGTTCATCAGAGCTGCACTTCAATAGATTAAACTGATTTTTACAGTTCCTTGCCTAAAGCTTAACAAACCATCTGACCACATGTGCATGTGCATTTTACCTGTTTGTAAATCCCTCTCTCTCCCCAGAACAAGTCGGGACCTGGATGCTGCATTAAAGGGATTTGCTTTCAGAGCTGAGCACTTTCCCAAGTGCTTCAGAGAACGTTAAGCAGACAATGGTATTTACAAGCACTATTAGTGCTGCTGCTGCTTTAGCTGTGGATTTGAGGGTGTCTGTGGGATGAGTGGCCACGATACATTCCCTGGCTCATTGACTCCACAATGAGGGGAACACAAGCTCCAGCTCAGCTCCTGCCTTACAAGGAGCATCTGGAAATTCAAAAGTTTCCAGTGTTCAAAACGTGTCTGGAACAAGGTGGTGTAACTGAGTGTTTTCTGACCGCTCAGAAGCCACGAGATGAGCTGATCATTTGTTTTATTTGTCCTGTTGCAGCTCAGAGATGCTGTTCATCCGCCTTTGCCACTCCACTGAGGCACAAAGCAGTGGCAGAGCACATGCAGGTGGTTTGAACTGTCAGGGACCCAAGCAGCCAAATATGCTGTGAAAACCAACTGGTTTGTTGTCTTTGAGCTCCAAAAAAAAGCACCACGAGCCTCCACTCAGTAACATTTGAGAAGAGGAAGGACCATGTTAAATTAAACTGAAGGTGTACCTAGCCCAGCACGTGGCCTGAGACAGTGGCCAAGAGCTGATAGGTAGGAAAAGGGTAAGAGACATGGTGAGTCTGGAGTGACCTTTCTGTTTTACATATCTGCCATAATCATGCCTTTAAGGACTTCTTGAGCTGGCCCACTGTGTTTAATGTCACCCTTTAGCCACATGTCTGATCCCTTTCCAGCCCTTGTATCCTTCTACAGGATTCTGCAGCAAGGAGCACCACAGTGGAGCATGGGATAATGACTCTAGGAATCATAGAATCTTTTAGGTTAGAAGAGACCTTTAAGATCATCAAGTCTGACTGTAAGAGGAGTTGTGATGTGGGAGGGAATGGTGGAAGACAGGTCCTGCAAAGAGAAAGGAGCTGGGAGGTTCACAGAGGTCTTACAGAATCAGAATCACTGAGGTTGGAAAAGACCTCCAAGATCATCGAGTCCAAGCTGTGCCTGATCCCAAACTTGACACCCAGCCCAGAGCACTGAGTGCCAGTAGTTCCTTGAACACCTCCAGGGATTGTGACTTCACCACCACCTTGGACAGCCCCTTCCAATGCCTGACAACCCTTTCCATGAGGAAATTCTTCCTGATGTCCAACCTGAACCTCCCTTGGCACAGCTTGAGATTATGTCAGGTCCTGTTCCTTGTTCCCTGGGAGCAGAGCCTGACCCCACTCTCAGCTCCCCCCTCCTGTCAGGGAGTTGTAGAGCCAGAAGGTCCCCCCTGAGCCTCCTTTTCTCCAGGCTGAGCCCCCCCCCACAGCTCCCTCAGCCACTCCTGGTGCTCCAGCCCATTCTCCAGCTCCGTTCCCTTCCCTGGACATGCTCCAGCCCCTCAATGGCTTTCTTGTCTGAGGGGCCAAGAACTGCCTTCAGGACTGGAGGTGCCCCAGCAGTGCCAGCACAGGGGGGGATAATCACTGCCCTGGTCCTGCTGGTCCCACTATTTTTGACACAAGCCAGGTGTCACTGGCCTTCTTGGCCACCTGGGCACACTGACGAATCACTGACATCTCTTTAGCTGGACCCATAGTGCATCTGGATTTATGTACCTCACAGGCTTCAGAGGCTGTTACTGTCACTTCCCATCCTGTTTTCCCTGCATTTTCCATTCACAGATTCATAGGATCAACAGTTTGGGTTGGAAATGACCTTAAAGCTTATCTAGTTCCAACCCCCTGCCATGGGATGGGACACCTTCCACTAGCCCAGGTTGCTCCAAGCCCTGTCCAGCCTGGCCTTGGACACTTCCAGGGATGGGGCAGACACAGCTTCTCCAGGCAACCCCTGCCAGTGCCTCAAGACCTCAAAGGGAAGGATTTCTCCCTAATATCCCATCTATTCCTGCCCTCTGGACCTGGGAAGCCATTCCCCCTTGTCCTGTCCCTTCAGGTCCTTATTCCAAGTCCCTCTCCAACTCTCCTGGAGTCCCTTTAGGCACTGGAAGGGGCTCTGAGGTCTCCCTGGATCCTTCTCTTCTCCAGGGTGAACAGTCCCGAACCTCTCAGCCTGTCATTCCTTGATGCTTTTCTTACCATGGGCTTCACAGGGGAATCCTGTTCTTCCAGTCCCTGGAAAATGACGGGAAGAGGGACCGGCAGTGAATCACAGGGGTGTCCCCCAGCCCAAAGCATCTCCTGGCATTCCCCAGTCAATGCCAGTGGAGGGATCACAGGACAAAGTCGCAAGTGCAGATGAGAGAAAGGAAAACCGATGTGTAATTAAAGAGCTAATGAGCCCGTAATGGCTATTTTTAGTGCTCTTTTATTTTCCAGTGGTTGCTCAAACAGCCCCGAAATGACAGTACTGGGTCAGCCTTGAAAGTGCAGCTACACTTTGAAAAGTGAGCAATGTCCTTGTAGGTTTCCCTTTTTATTTCTGTTCAAAAGCCCTAAATCTAATTTGCTGTGTTTACAAAGCTGAACCCTGCTGAGACTGTGGGCAATGTTGGTTTGAAATCTTCAGAAGTAACCTCGATCCTGCCATAAGAATGTCCCAGACAACTAGGGCTAATGAATAAACTGGGCTCTAAACTGGAGGCATTAAAACAGTTTCAAACCCATTGCAGGTTTATTTGCTTTTTTCACTGCTGACCTGTGTTTGCTGCTGCTAATTCTGATGAGTCTTCAGCATATAATTTCTTATGAATAATATATCAAACACGCTCTGCTGGGCCTGGCATTTCCTCCTTGTGGAGAGCAATCAACTTTCCTTGCAACCATTTGCAAATCCAAAAAATATTTGGTATCTGGGGCAGGAATGTTTTGTTTAATTTCAATGTCTTCCTGAAATTTTTTGTGGGTCCTGTTGCCCATTTGTGCTGCTCAACTACTTTTTTTTCTTGCTTTGTGACTAGAGGAGTGATTCCTGTATCTCCAAAAGTGCCATTTTCTTCTTATCTCAGATGTGTGGTAAATAACACTTGAACCTGCTCGTCAAAAAATGTCTTGTGTCCATGAAAATTTGCTGCCCGGTTGCTTCTCAGGAAAAGAACACAACGATGGTGGAAGGGGATTAATTTTTAAAGCTGAACCAGCATCTGCAGGAAATCCTTTACTTTTTTTTTTTTTTTTCCTCTCTCCCATCTCAATTTGAGCAAAGCAAGTGAGTGTTTCATGGGATTAAATGGGACACTTTAATTTGCAGCGTTATTCCACACTTTACAGAGGAATAAATACCACAGGGTTGGTTCTGTCAGACCTGAGGGAAGATGCCTTCTCAGAGGGTTTCCTAAATTGATCCATAAAGTGATAAGACATGAAGAACTGGATGAACTGGAAGAGCCTTTGGAAAGCCACCTATCTCCTATCCCCATGTTTTTGGTCAGCTCAAACAGCCCATCTATGATAAATTCGACCATCAAAACAGACAATCCCCACAACCCATCAGCCAGTCCCAGGTGTTCTGGGACCCTGCATGTTCTCCAGCAAGCTAAATTATGTTGATCTCTGCTTTTCCAGGAAATTATGTTGATTTCTGCTTTTCCAGGTGGTAGTGGACAAGGAAACCAACTGCCTGCCCTCATCCCTGGCAGCCTGCACTGGAGTTCCTGTCGGCTTTTCATTTCTAGACCACACAAGTTCAGTTCCTCCAAACTCTCCCTCAGACTGTCTCCTAATCATCTGGTTGTGTCCCTTCCTCTCCACTCTGCTCCATATCTGTTTCCTCCCTGGTTTCCTTAAGTGCAGTGGCCAGATATGGACATGGAATCACACCCATGGCTTTTCCACCTCTAAGACTGGAAGAAATCACCCTCTTCCATCACAGGCAATGTGGTCCAGAAAGAAATTTGTCCTTTTGAACCATTTTTTTTTTTTTTTTTTTACTATAGGTTCTCATTTCATTTGCTATTTTCTAGCTTTATTCCTTCCTCCTGTTTTATTTACTTCTCAGTGTTAGTGCCTTCTGCCACTTTCCCCACGCAGCTGTTGGCTGGATGAAGTCTTGCTCCCTTAGTCACCAGAGCCACCTTCATGAGCAGAGACAAAAAATTGGGTTGGTTTGTGGTGAATTGTTCCCAGTGAGTCATTTAGGTGGGTTTTCACCACTCTGTTATCCTCCAGTAGCCAAATATTGAACCGGTTATGTAAAAACTTCTGCGGGGTTCTCCCAGGGACTGGAGACAGGTAACTCATCCATGGTTTCCTGACTCCACCACTCTCCTCTCTCTCCCACCAGATTCATTAGTGATTCAAAGGCTGTTTCGTGACATTTCACAAAATTTCCAGGCTGAGCTTTTCCTAAGTTACAAAGTGGACACGTCAGCCCCCTCTTCCTACCCCTGAACCTGCACTATTAAATGGAGCTGAATATTCCATCAGGATTTTGGGGAAGATCGAAGGCAAGAAACATGCAAATCCTTTGGTGTTCTGACAGTGCTTCGTATTATGGGCTTGTTACCACCTCACCTACATCAAGGTGAGATTAAGGACAGGTTGGACAGAGCTTGGAGCAACCTGGGATACTGGAAGGTGTCCCTGCCCATGGCAAGGGGTTGGAATGAGATGATCTTTAAGGTCCTTCCAACCCAAATCATTCTATGACTCTGTGGTTCTCTGATCCCATAAAGCCCAGACTGACGAAATAACGACAAAAGCAACAATAATAATAATGAAAACACACTGTGCTCCTGGAATAGAAGGAAAATTATCTGAATTTCCATCTGCTGTCTCCTTTGCCCACACTCCCTCCAGCGTTCCCTGCCAGCCACTGCACAGCACTGCCGAGCCCTTCACTGACAGCATTTCCAGGAGCAGCAGCCCCTCGCCTGGAGCCTGGTCGTGCTCCTCGCCTGCCCCAGTGGCTGTTCTCTGAACCCCTCGTCTCCTGGCTGCAGGCTCTCGTTCTGACATCCTCTGCTCAGCGGGTCAGACGTTGTTAATCTCTCACTCCCTGCCTGGCACTTGATGGGCGGCTCCTCTGCTCGGCTCTCACAGCCTCATACCAGAGCTCACCTCTAATCCGAGTGCTCCCTCGAATCAGCGTCCTAAATCAAACCTGTCTTTTCCTTTTAAGTTCTCCAGGCAGTCCTTGTCCCTAGTGCTTCCATCACACCTCTCCCAGGACTCCCTCAATAAGCATTTCTAGCCTGGCCTCAGGCCATTTATCACACAACAGAGGCTGATTTGCCTCACAAATGACTTGTTGCACAGCCAGGACTCACATCCTATTTCTTCACTTGTTTTTCTTCTCCTTTCCTCCCCCCAGCTTCTCTTTTTCCTGGCTGCCTCTCCTCTCCTTCCTCCCTGTCCCATCGCTGAGGATGTGACATCCTCGCACCCCCCTGGTTGACGGAGCATTTGAATGGGGCACAGAGAGAAGAAAATGAGTGTTTTGGCTGGTGCTGTTTGCTCCTCACTTGAACTCAGGGCAGTGCACTCAGATCTAGACAACTCCTGCAGGCTCTACTCTTAGCAGACCTGAGCCCCACCTGCCAGTGCCTGTCTTCCCAAAAACTCCAAAGGAATTATAACATGTCCATGGATCCCACACCAGTGTCCCCAGGTAGCCAGAGACTGGTGTAGAGCTTTAGGTGACAGTGGCCCACTGCTGGTGGTAGCACAGGAGCTGCTTCTCAGCTGGGAAACAGTTCTGTCCCTTCTGCCTTCCTTCCACGGGTCTCCTCTGGGTGGAATAGTGTTGTCAAGGTGGGTATCAGGCCCAGATGAGCTTCCAACCCTCCTCCAATTACCTGCTGTTTCAATTCCCCCGTGTTGTTGGCACTGTTCATCCCAGCTGGATCTTTCCCCGACATCCCGACACTTCCACCTGTGAGTGGCATCGAAGGAATTCCCCAAAGCCTGTGGGGACTCTGGAGCTGATGCTGACAGAGCAGGGATCGATAGTGATGTGCCAGGAGGAAAATTCCCTGAGCCCTGAGTGATCTTTGCAGGGCTGGCTGCGGGGAAACACTTCTTTTCAAGTAAGACCCTTGGGAGGAATCTCTGGAGAGCTCTGAATGAAATGCCCACCAGGCATCTTTATCCCTTTATTTTTTTCAACCTCTCCAAGCGCACTGGAAACAGGATTTCAGGCTATTTTCTCAGAGGGCTGTACTCACC
>NW_020956253.1:1082463-1121874 GCF_003031625.1 Empidonax traillii | reverse complement strand
TTTGTTCTTGAAGGGGATTATTGGTGGGTATAGGGGTATTGCTTGGTTGTTTGTGTTTTTTTTTCGTGTTCCTGTTAATACACACATACCTTTTAATAAAGGGCTGTTATTTTTCCCTTTTCCATAATTTGTTTTCCTTCAATCGGAGCCTCTTAATTTCGGATTTATAATTGCTTAGAAAAGGAAGTTCGGGTCTTTTTCTCCTAATCCATCCTCAGCAAAAGACCTTTGTCTCATTTAAACTGGGACAATTTCTTCACAAAAAGGATTGTCCAGCCTTGGCACAGTTGCCCAGGGCAGTGGTGGAGCCCCCATTCCTGGAGGGATTCAAAAGCCTTGTGGACGTGGCACTTGGGGACAGGGGTCAGTGGTGGCCTTGACAGTGTTGAGGGATGATCTCAGAGGGGCTTTCCAACCTTAAAAAGTCTGTGAAGATCCCTGTGGGTGACCTGTGAGCACTAGAAAGAGGACAAGGTGACACAGAACTGCTGGTGTTCATTCAGTCTGTCATTCCTTAGGGAGAGAACAGTGCTGATGGGATTCCAGCAGAGGTATCCAGAGAATCAGCTGGGCTCCAAACCCCCCTCTGGGCTAGAAGATGGGCACCAGGAATTCAGGTTACAGAGTAGATAAGGGAGGAAAGGTGAACCCTGCCCTAGACTGCCCCAGCAGGTTTCTTCTGCATATGAATTTTGTCACGACAGGACAAAAAGAAACCAAAGAAGGCTCTTCTAGGGTTGATTCTGATCTCCAGGGATTTCCTCTCAGTGGAAAACATTAAGTGAAACTTTCAAATGGGAAAAGATTTGTCTCTCAGGTCATGAAGGACTGGGAGGTATTTATTTGTTTTCACATCAGTCAAGCCTGATGAATCTGACCTGAAAGTGCAGAGAACTGGCAATAAAGTGTGAGGAGAACAAACACTGTGAGGATTCCTGACAGCTGGATATGGCCTTAGAGGAGCATGAAAGCACCAGCTCGATACCCTTCTTTAAAGGAGGGAGTGGGTCAGCCAGGCAGCCAGTTTAATAGGAATGGAATATAAAGTATCCCTTCTCTGAAAGGGATATTAAAGAACAAAATATTACACTCGGATGCAAAATGTAGCCAGAGAGAAAACACAGGAAGCTGCCTACAACTCCAGTTAAGTGCTCTGGAGAACTCAGCAGCATATGGTAGGTTTGGGGTGCTGTTCTTCTAATAAAACAAACTGAAGAGTAGCTAAAAAACAGAAAATATGAATGACCAAGGGCTCAAAAACAAGATCTGCATGAAAAGATTGCTGAATAGGTTCAGCGAGTAATCAAAGAGGGGTTGGTTCAGTCTTCAAATACAATTTGTTTCAGAAAGGAAAAAAATCCTCTCTTCCCACATCAGAGATGGGTAAGACAAGAAGCACTGAGGGGATTTTGTAGGAGGGAATATCTGTGTTCATAACTGTGTTCATAATCTCCAAACACTTTGAAAAGGAGAACAGAGATATAATTTACCTGAAGATGCTTCAAGCTGGAGAGGGACTTTTTACAAAGGCCTGGAGGGACAGGACAAGGGGGAATGGCTTCCCACTGTCAGAGGGCAGGGTTAGATGGGATATCGGGAAGGAATTCTTGTCTGGGAGGGTGGTGAGGGGCTGAGATGGAATTCCCAGAGAAGCTGTGGCTGCCCCTGGATCCCTGGAAGTGTCCAAGGCCAAGTTGGACAGAGTTTGGAGCAACCTGGGATAGTGGGAGGTGTCCTTGCCCATGGCAGGGGGAGGAGGATCTGGATGATAATTTATGTCCCTTCCAACCCAAACCATTCCATGACTTTGTGAAGTCGCTGCTTTTTGACATCCTAAAGGAGTTTTGTAGCAGGAGCTCAGCGATGACAAGTTGAGCTCTATCACAGCAGGGCAGGCAGAGGATGCTGCTCAAGGCGCCTCAGTGTGTGTGTCCCCCTTTCCCATTCCCTCCCACGACAGGAAGATTTGGGGAAATTCAGGGACACTCTCGCCCTCAATTCCCTGGAATATTCAGACTGTCCGTGTCCAGTATTTTCAACCACACTGCTCATCCCTCGCCCCGGCCCCGGGAACACCCCACACGCAACCCAGGCGTGTTTTAACGCGTTGAATTAAAACGTTAGCAACTTTCACACCCTCTGTTCTCATTTTGGTGCCCGCTGCGCTCGCCTGTTTTTAAAACTCTTTCCTGACACGCCCCTTTTTATGCGCCGGAGGTGACAAAAGTCCCCGTGGAGGGAGGAAAGGCCCCCAAGATGGCGATGCTGGCGGAGCGTGAGTGGCGATCCCGGCGGGAATATCCCGGGAATGTCCCGGGAAAGGGGATGTGGAGCCTCCCCAGGCCTTCCCCACAGCCCTCGCTTGAGGGGCCAGGGCCGCGCTGCCCCTCCTGAGGGGAGCTGGGGGAAGGGGGGGGGGGTCGCGGGGCCGGATAAGGGGGTTCAGGGGGTCCCTAGTTTTAAAAAACAGCTGAGAAAGGCAGGAATGGGGGTCCGAGTGGTGCCGGTCTTAAGGAAAAGGAAGGTCTGGGGTGTGGGAAAGGCAGGAACGAGCGGGTAGGGGTCCCGTTGAGGTCTGGGAGACTCAGGGTGGCTGGGAATGGTGTTCAGGGGGTCCGTGGTGTTGAAAAAATGGGGGATCTGGGGGCTTGAAAAGGCAGGAATGGGGGTCAAGGGGGTCCCAGGGTCAGGGATATTAGAGATTGGGGTCTGGGAAAGGCAGGAAGAGGGGTCCAGGCGTTCTCAGTGTCAGGGAAAGGGAGACCTGGGGTCTGGGAGACCCGGCATGGCCAGGACAGGGGTCCAGGGGGTCTCCCATGTTGAAGAAAAGCACGTCGGGGGGCTGCAGAAGCCAAGAGTGGGGTCCAGGGTGTAGCATGGTGAAGGAAAAGGGGAGGTCTGGAGGCTGGGAAAGATGGGATAGGTGGGAAAGGGGTTTGCAGGGGGTTGTTGGTGTTGAATAAGGGGGGTAGGGGGGTCCTTTGTGGGGTCTGTAACACCCTGGGGATGCTGTGCCAGGGGAGGGTTAGGTTGGATTTTTAGGAACAAGTTCTTTCTGCAGAGGGTGGTTGGGCACTGAACAGGCTCCCCAGGGCAGTGGGCACAGCCCCAAGGCTGCCAGAGCTAAAGGAGTGTTTGGACAACACTCTCAGGTATAGGGTGGGATTGTTGGGGTGTCTGTGCAGAGCCAGGTGGATGATCCTTGTGTGTCCCCTCCAACTCATCATATTCTATGATTTTATCAATTTTGTTTAACCTTTTCCTGATACTGGAAACAAACAGAGCTTCACTTTTGCCTCGGGGGTGATTTAGAACTTGGGCTCCCCATATCTTAAAGAGCAGATTAAAATATTGGATGAATATCCTGTCTTGTAGCTCCCAGGTATAGAGAGAAAGAAGAGAAAGATAACTCTGTCTCTGGAGTTCTCAGGGCTGGCCACAGTAGGAACTAAAAACTTCTACTACATTCCAAATAGTCTTTCCTATTAAATGTAAAACATTATATGAGTAAAAACACTAAATTAAACTGGATTTTTATGTAACAGAACTAATATTCTCATCCCTACCCCTGAGTATTGTTAGTATTCTTCGGTGCTTTCAGTAAACTTACTGCTGTCAAAACACCCTTAAAATGAGAGCACAGAGTCTGGTGAATTTGTTTGCTTGACTGCAGGAAATAGGGACTATAATGAGTAGTTAAAAATTATGGTTTCCAGTGGAAAATACAGGTGTGAAATAAGGAGAACAAAATTGCATCTACATATGTGATTTTCTGGTTATTTTAGATGTGAACTTTGGTGCCATTTTTTCAGGATTTTTTAATTATTTTAATTGGACACTGCACATGTCAGTAATCATAGAGTAATGTGGGGTGAAAGGGACATTTAAAACTCATCTCAATCCAACCCCTGCCATGGGCAGGGACACCTTCCACTAGCCCAGGTTGCTCCAAGCCCTGTCCAGCCTGGCCTTGAACACTTCCAGGGATCCAGGGGCATCCACAGCTTCTCTGGGCAACCTGTGCCAGGGCCTCACCACCCTCACAGGGAAGAATTCCTTTCCAGTATCCCATCTATCCCTGCCCTCTGGCACTGGGAAACCATTCTCTGTCCCTCCATCTCTTGTCTCAAGTCCCTCTCCAGCTCTCCTGGAGCCCCTTTGGGCTCTGGAAGAAGCTCCAAGGTCTCCCTGGATCCTTCTCTTCTCCAGGTGAACCCCCCCAGCTCTCCCAGCCTGGCTCCAGAGCTTTGTCTTTCCTGTCACCTCCGACCATCCATGGGCACACAGCAGGGGTTTGGATGGGAACTTTCAGAAATTATAGTTACAAACACGCCCCAGGCCCAGAATTAGTCTTGGTAAAAGGGTTTAATAATGGATCTTTTTCAAATTGTAGGATATCTGAGTGAAGAGGTTGAGTTGTCCAGCCCTGACCCAGCTGCCCAGAGCATTGATGGAATCCCCATCCCTGGAGGGATTTAAAAGCCCCATGGGTGTGGCACTTGGGGACATGATCAGCGTTGGCCTTGGTAGTGCTGGGGGAATGGTTGAACTCAATGATCTCAGAGGGCTTTTCCAACCTCAGTGAGTCTGTGATTCTATAAAGAAATGACAATTTTCTCCACTGGATGGTGCTGGTCGCCCAGAGTTGCATCACTTCACCAGCAGCCCAGAAGGTTGGTGTTAAATTATGAGCTGAATCTTTTAGCTGGAAGTTAAAGTGTGTGTCCTGCCTCGCTCATTAAACATCAGTGAACAAACATTTCTGATAAATTATTGATTAAACAGTGGGGTTTTTTGTTTGTTTGGAAAGGGAGGAGGATTTTATGGTTCCTGTAAGGTGGCATGGAGCTGTTTCCAACTTTCTTAAGTACTTCTCTAAAGGTGAAAGCAAGTTTGTTTATGCTTTTTTTTTTCCTGCATTTATCTTATCCTACTTAAAAATAAGAGTATGTCAACCTTGTAGAAGTGCGACGATTAATCCCACAGTGGTAGTTAAGAAATTTGAAATACATGGATTGCAAGTGCTCTTAATTTCAAGCTTAAGAAATATTTATGTCGGGTGCCCTGGTGCTTTTATTACAAATGTCTCAGGAGTAAAACATCTCAGGGGCTTCTGCACGGGGAGATATTCAGGAAAAATAATAGCAAGTAAATTTTAAAGGGAATTAGTTGGACTACCCTCAAACAACTCAATTTGGAAGTTAATTTAAATTCAACCATTCAGTTGTCGTGGATCACTTCACTGTGCAGACAAACCCTTAGGAAGATACAGTATTTTAACAGCTGTAGGAGTGGGATCTACAAAGTCACCACCCAGGGAACTGGTAACAGAGAGTGTAGAAGAGTATGGGCATCCTTATAAAATGTTGTTAAAATTTTAAAAAGGCGTTGAATAGTTTCTGGTGGCTGAGTTATGGAAAGTTGATGTTAATGGAGAGATTTTAGAGGTAGAGATGAAGAAATATGATTGAAAAGGAGGGCAGCTGCTCAGCTGGGCAGCATAACCTCTGGTAGAATCCTGGAATCAGAGTCATTAAGGTTGGAAAAGAGCTCTAAGATCACTGAGTCCAGCTGTTCTTCAGCACTGCCTGTGTCCCCAGGTGCCACATCCCCATGGCTTTTAGATCCCTCCAGGGATGGGGACTCCACCACTGCCCTGGGCAGCTGTGCCAGGGCTGGACAATCCTTTCCATGAAGATGTTTTTCCCCAATATCCAACCTGAACCTCCTCTGGCACAACTTGAGGCTGTTTCCTCTCATCCTGTCCCCTTGTTCCCTGGGAGCAGAGCCTGACTTCCCCCTCTCTCCTCCTCCTGTCAGGGAGTTGTGGAGAGGGAAAAGGTTCCCCCTGAGCCTCCTTTTCTCCAGGCTGAGCCTCTCCAGCTCCCTCAGCTGCTCCTGGTGCTCCAGCCCCTTCTCAGCTCCATTCCCTTCCCTGGACACGCTCCAGCCCCTCCATGTCTCTCTTATCTGAGGGACCCAGAACTGCCCCCAGCCCTGGAGGTGCCCCAGCAGTGCCAGCACAGGGACAGGCACTGCCCTGGTCCTGCTGCCACACCAGGGCTGGTCCAGGCCTATGGAATTGCTTCTTTTGTTGTTTCCCCACCTTTTGTTGGCAGCACAGCCAGGGCTTGGAGTAGATCCTGCTCTGAAGGCTGCCTGGTGGGAATAATCATGGAATACCAGAATGGTTTGGGTTGAAAGGACCTTAAAGATCATTTCATTCCAACCCCCTGCCATGGGCAGGGACACCTTCCACTACCCCAGGTTGCTCCAAGTCCCATCCAGGCTGGCCTTGGACACTTCCAGGGATGGAGCAGCCACAGCCTTTAAGGTTAATAAGTTGTTTCCTGTGGAGAAGTGAACCAAGCAAAGGCCTTGTCAACTCCTCTCACAGCTCTTGTTCATTTAATCTGCTGTAAAATCTTTTTATGGATCTTTTTGAGCTTCAAAGCTTCGGAAGTTTGTTAAAAAAAAAATCTCCCACTGGGCACCTGACAGTGCCGGTTCTTTCACAGCAAAACTAAACAGGGCAAAAAGTGAGTCAAACATCCCCGTAATATTCAGTCCCTCTGGCCCAGATCCCAAATCTGGTGTTTTAGGGAATGATGACTTCCTGATTACGTTGAAAACACCTCAGTGGGTTTGGTTTGGCTTCTCCCTCACTTTGTGTGGCCTTGGGTGAACGGGTCATTTTTGATCCCTCGTTTCCCATGGTGGTTAATGAAGTTTGTGATCTTCCTGTCTCCCATCCTTTGTTTGTCTTGTTTATTTAGCTTCTCTTCCTGCCTGTGCTTAGGTGCACACTTGAAGTGCCTTGTTAACGGGGGTTGGCTTTTCCTCCTTGATTTCCAGGAAGCTGTTCCTGGTGGGAGAGGCAAGAACACGCACGTGGGCCTGGGAGACTGGAGTTTCTTCAGGAATCTGCATAGGACAAGGGAACTTTGATTCTCCTTTGGATCTTTTAACTCCTGCAATAATTTCTGGTGGCTTTTCCCAATAAATTTCCCAATAAGTTTCCCCATTTTTGGCAAATCCAGAAGCTGAAATCCCACTAGTTTTGGTTCTGTCATCTCTGGGCATTTGTATTTCATTTTGGATTTATTTTTTGTTGTGAAGGCAAGTATTAATACTTTTGTGTTGTGGTTAAAAGGAAGACTGGATAATGAATCTTGTCCAGAGCTGGGGAAGCAACACTGTAATCACTCCCATCCCCCCAGACTTCCAAAAATTGGAGTAAATATGGAATTTAGGCCTGTACACTTACATGGTAATCCTTGAAGCCTTCCCTGAATTGCAGCTCATCCTTAGGGACAACAAATTCCAACTTTGGGGGTTAGAACTAGATGATCTTCAAGGTCCTCTTCCAACTCAGGTTGTATGATATCAATTTTCCTCTGGCATTCTTCACGTTAATAACATAAAGAATTTCTTTTTGCTTATTGTTGGGTTTTCTGTTAAGTAAAATTAACCCCCCAAATATATTCAGCCTGGAGTAAGTTCTGGGGTGGTTTTTTTGGCAATGAGGAGCTGTAGCTGAACTGATTCTATACCAGGAATACCGTGGGAATGTCAGTAGAGCCTGTTTGAATTTTTCCTCCCTGTCCCAGCCCGGAGAAAGCAGAAGTGGTCCGTGGATCCACGAAACAGCGCTTGGAGTAAAGATGACTCTAAATTCGGCCAGAAGATGCTGGAAAAGATGGGCTGGTCCAAAGGAAAGGTAGGATCCGAAGGAGGGTTCTGTATCTGAAGGGTCTAGAGCTGCCAGGGAGCTCTGATTTGTTCTCTTAAGCGCACAGAGAATTTGAGCAATGTTGGATTTCTGCGCTTTGGTGCAAAGTTTGTGACTCTACTGCCTTCTGGTTTTTCTCCCTTCTTTGGCAAGTTAATGTCCCCAAAGAGGAGCAAGAGTTGGCACGTTAAATTAGGTGATGGTTAAAGTCTTTTAAGTTGCTTTTATACTCAGTTTTCTCCCTGCTTTTGATTTGAAGCAGCTCCAGGACCTGCTTTAATCTTTCACCTGTTTTTAAGTGTCGCTTCTGATCTGTTCCTTGAACCCCCAAAAGGCAGCGTTCTGGGAGCTGAATCCCTTCCCGGCTCCAGCCAGTACCTGTGGGTTAGGACACTAGTTTCTGGCACTAAGAATAACCTGTGGGTTATCCTGCAAACTCCTCAGCTGCCTCTTAAAACCATTTTTAATTCCACAGAGATGCCTCAGCAAAGCTGAGATTTGGGCCTGCACATCAACGTGTTTAGTGCTAAGAATGCACACAAACCCCCCCACTACCTTTATTTAATTCTCCCTCCTGTTATTTCTTCTCCCAGACTTTCTTTAACAGGAATAAAATTAGGATTTTATTCTAATGAAATCTCCCTTCTGTGAATGCTTTAAAGCCTGTTCTTGCATTTCTCAGTGTAGCTGCTCAGTTTCTCAGTTGCCTCACAACAAGCTTCCCACTGGAGCTGCTGGATCTTCCTTTCCAACAGTTACAGCTGTACAAGAAGGATTTCTCTCTCCATTCCACTAAAAACTCAAACAAATGGAACCTCACCTCGATAAAATTAATGGTCAAAAGCCCATCTCTGCAGTGAAATGAAGCTGCTTACACTAGTCCTGTTATCAGTTGTATTGGAATTGGGTCAGGGCAGGATGTGTGGCTGAGTGGCCTGTTTGCTTCCACACGTTTTTTTTTGGTTAGCAGGAGTTTCAAGGGAAATTTTCCACCCCAGGGACCAAATGAATTCAAGTGGATTTGTAATAGCAACAACCTTTTTCCAATATGCCTCGTTCCTCCAAATGTTAGATATCCCAGGACCTCTCCACAGGGCTTTTCCCCACTGCTGCACCACATCCATGTTTATTAAAGCCAACACACTTGGCTGGTGATTGGTTACTGGTGACAAATTAGGCAGAAAGCAGGTGAATACCAGGAATAAAGTTATAAACCAGATGCTTTGTCTTCTGGTTTTTTTTAACCCTCATCATACAGTTAAGAAAGATAACACTGGACCTGAGAATTGCTCCCCAGGTTTGAGTGATTGTGGGTTTTAGGGTGGAGAAACCCCATAGTTGTTTGCTCCAATATTTCCATCAAATGACGAGTGTGAATGAGGTGGGAGAAGTTGTTAATGCCCTGATTCTCCCCTGCCCCTCCCCTGATTCCCTCCCATGTAGATTTATTCTGGATTATGCTTTCCATGTGGATCTGCCTTCGCAGTGACAGGTATTTTGGGGGAGAGGCCTCTTCTTTATATGTAAAGTCATGTTTTAAAACTGTAAACACTCTGGGCTTGCTTAGGAATGTCAGGTGACTTCCTGATTAATCACCCAACTGCTTAATGTTGTTGCTATTTTAGTGTTTATAATACTTCGCTGGAGGCTTAAGTAGTAAATTTTAAAAACTGAGTGTCTCATGTGTGCTAAAGCCTGTGAATGAATTCAGTTCAGGCAGGAAAACAAATAGCAAGTTGTGATTTCTTGCTGTATTTCTTTGCAAAGTCTTAGAGTACAAAATCTCTGCTCAGTCACTGCTGTGAAATCCTTACTTTTTACCTTTAAATCCTCCTCAGGGTCTTGGGGCTCAGGAACAAGGAAATCCAGAACACATCAGGGTGAAGGTGAAAAACAACACTCTGGGATTGGGAGCAAACATCAACCACGAGGTGAGAACTAGGCCCAGGTGAGGGAATGGCTCCCATTTCGGCTAAAACACAAATTTTTAAACGGGATGTTAATGAAACCTGTTGTCACATCTGCTGGTAGAATGTACCAAACAGGATTGTTTATGACCTACGAACACAACCCTTATAATTTTATCTCACTTTGGAGTGACTGTGTGAGCTGTTGGTGGTGTTATCTGCCTGTGGAGCTTCCAAGGTCCCTCCCACCAAGATGGATTGAATATACCCAATTAAGTTATTCCCTAATACCTGTTTTAGCAGAATTTGTGTTAGTTCTGAAGACTTTTGCCTTGTATTCATGTGGGTGATGTTCACAGGACAACTGGATTGCTCATCAGGATGACTTCAACCAGCTCCTGGCTGAACTGAATTATTGCCATGGACAGGGTGAAACAGGTAGGCCCATCCTTTGCTCAGTCAGATGCTGGAAGCTTAGTAGTTTCCATTCTGTGTTCTAAAAGATGAGCTGAGGCCCAGTTTGGGCTCCTTGCTGAGGTTGACAACTCCTCCTCCTCCCCCAAAATCGTTGGGAGCCAAAGGATGTGTTGCCATCCGTGACCGTGCTGAAGTTTCTCTGCCTGGATATGCAGATATCTCAGTGGATCAGTTTTACTCTCAGGACTCAAATAAAGGCTTTTTGTTGAGGAAAGAAAACATAAAATGTTAAACTCGTTTATTTTATCTAGGATCATGATATTTGGGACCTTTTCCTGGGCTGTACTACAGCAGCACTTGTTTCTTTATCCAGAGTCTGTCTGAAGGCTCACAACAATCACTCACAATTGCAATGATTTGCCTTCCTTTTAACAATGAATTGTCACTCCTGGCTTCCATGTTCCACTGGTTTCTTAAATACCTACTTTTCCTGTCCTTGGAGAGTTGCACCATAGCTTCTGATTCAGAGTTATGCATCTCTGTTTTGAGTGTGCTGTAATGTGATTTTTGTAGCCCTGGTGTTGAGCACACAAGTGAGGAAACCACAACTTTCCCAAAAAGGCTATTTATAAAGTCTTTTTTTTTGAAAAGCTTCGTACAGCCTGACCTTGGGTTGTAAAAATGAAGTTGTGGTGGGTGTGAGCTTACAGAAAGAATTGGTTTATCACCTCTCCTTTAGTTAGACTCAGGTTTAAGTCATTATACATCTAAACAACTCTCTGGAACTAAGTGAATTTAGCAACTTTTCATTCATTCGTTCATTCTTAATCTTTGAGCACTGAAGGTTTTCTAGGAGAGGAAATGCAGAAAGGTGAGGGTGGAAAATCAGTTAGCAAGAAGGTTTTCTAATCTTAGGCAGCTGGGAATAAAATTTTGGACGTCATACTTTAAAAACACCTTTTTTTTTTTTAATTGCTGTGTAAGTTCTCCTAGTGCCCTGAAGCCCTGATCGTGGGCTGAGGCCACACAGCACTCGGTGCTGTCCTTCAAGTCCTCGAGAGGTAGAAGAGCATATCACAGGGAAATTCCAAAATTTCCTTTCTGCCTCTATAACTAAATCCTACCCAAGTTCCAACTTGAGCCATGGGAAGATGAGGAAGGTGCAGCTGGTGGGAAAACCTGCAAAGTGCTGGGCAGAGAGTTGAAGTGACATGCCCAGGGACACAGTGAGTCAGCACAGAGGCAGGTTCATTGAGCAAGGCCGTCTCGTTCCTAAGGCTGGGCAGTGTTCCCTGGGTCACTGATGCAAAATGTTCCATAAAAGCTGTATTTCTCCCTGCTTTACTCAGTTATTTTAAATTTTCCATCACCAAGAACAAATTTGGGTGCACATTGAAAATTCCTGGTCACAGTCCCCTTGGGTGATTTACAGAAAACACAAAGCTCTAAGACTTGGGTTTTTGGCAGTTTGCTTAAGCTGGCAAAACTCATCCAGCAAACTCTGCCTGCAGCTGTGCTGCAGGATCAAATGTTACATTATTGGCCATCAGCCAGTCTCAAACTGCATTAAAAGTCAGCTGAAAAACTTCATTGTTCTTAAAGAGCTGCTGTAGTTGCCAGAGCTGGGTTGCAATTAGAGGTCGGAAGGGAAAGGCCCTGTGGGGTTTGATTTGCCAACATTCAAATACCCTCAGTGTAGTTTTACCTTTCTTTTCCTTGTTTCTAGGTGAGCACCCAGTGAGGGCAGGTTTAATTAGATTAGATGTTAGGAAGAAATTATTTATTGTGAGGATGGTGAGGCCCTGGCACAGGTTACCCAGAGAAGCTGTGGCTGCCCCATCCCTGGAAGTGTCCAAGGCCAGGTTGGACAGGGCTTGGAGCAACATGGGACAGTGGAACAGGGTTGGAACTACATGGTCTTTCCCACCCAAACCATCCTATGATTCCTGGCTCTGTTTCTGGGACACTCAGTTATGAAATCTGTGTCCCTTTCCCATTCTTAAGATGCAGAAACAACATCCCTGGCTGTGCCTGTGACATGCCTTGGAATATCCATCTACAGAAATAACGTGTGACTTTCTTGCTTGGACTAAATGGCTTTAAAAAGCACATTAATATTCCTGCAGCGCTCACTCAGTTTGTCTGAGGATGTTTTTCCAGTCCCTGGAAGACACAGGGATGCACCTCCCTGCCCGTTGCAAGTGCCAGCACGTTTGAGGAGTGAAATTCCTCCCTGGAGGCACAAGGCGGTGCTGCTGCGCCTTTCCCTGGAAGAATAATGTGGGAAGGGAAGTGCTGTGAGAACCCTTTGCTGTGTAATCATCCTTCTGGTACGAGTGGCTCAGAGAACACACTTGAAGTGTCGTCTCTCTGCTCAGCATATTTAAGTTGTGATGCTTGTTTTCCCCACAGAACGTTTTTATTGAGGACTTTCTGTTAAAAACTGGGTTTGCCTGGTCCGTCCTCATCCCATTAGGGCTTAGTGTGGAAGTGGGAGGGTGGATCTCAGCCTTTTGGCACTCAGCTCTCCCACTGCAGGCTGAGGATTTCAGGTTTAGGTCAGTGCTTCCATCATCAGGTGGCACTACCTATCAAACAGGGAAGTGCTGGAATTCCAGTGTCAGGAAAGCTTGGGCTGCAAAGGTTTCCAGGGTGGGATCACATAAAAAAGGTGACTCAACTTGGCCCTCAGGGTATGGGTTCATTTCCTCACCCATTCCCAGTTGCCACTGGGAGGGAAAAAACATCTCACCACAGTAACCTTTCCATGGAGTTACGGAGCAGAGAATCCCGTGGTGTCAATTTTCAGGACACAACTAATAAAGTACTCATTAACTGTACAGCAGGTTAATTCTCTCCTTCTGAGGGGGAATTAACAGGCTCTGTGAGTGCAAAGAGATGGTTTGTACCCCTAAAATAACCTGCCACAGCTCAGGAACGTGATGTCTCTACTGTTAAATAATGGGACTAATCCTTCATGTGGCTTTAAGCTGCTGCCAATCTCCCAAACTTCTGAGTGAATTTGGGACTCAGCCAAGCCCAGAGGCCATTCCCAGTGGACAGTTTAGATGCAATCCCTGTCCTGGAAACTAGGAAAGTGAAATAATATGGATGTGGCAATTTGTTCTAGCTGGCCTGAGGGACAGAAAAGCTTTGCCACCATTCAGTTTCCTTAAACAGATGGATCAGCTTATGTCCAAATAAAGGTATTTTGTGTAGGGTTAGAAGTGGAAATCCTATAATTTTTTCCCCCCTTTTTCTACCCAGACAGGTTCAGTATTTTATTTTGCACTATTTCTTACATCTTTCTCAGACTTTGGCACTGGGGATATTTTGTAACAAACAGCACAATAAACCCTGACCTGTTATTGTTTGCTTGCCACAGAGATGGATCTGCCTTAGACCTGGAGTGTCTGTATCTGCCTTTTCAAATTACATTGGATTGGAAAGGGATGTGGCAAAAAAAAATCAAGCAGTGACACATCTCAGACAAAACTTGCCATGCTTCCTTCAGTGATATATTGTGATATATTGTTGAGACTGGGTTTTGAGAGGGAAAGTTAAATACACTGATGCTTGAATGTGATGGTCGAAGTGCCTCCAGCAGGGTTGCAACCTGTTTCCTTGGATTTTTTTTTTTAGAGCCCTCAGTGAAAAATCAGAAAAAGACATTCAGCCTCGAAGAAAAATCCAAATCTTCCAAGAAACGTGTCCATTATATGAAGTTTGCCAAAGGTAAGAGGGGTTTTGTTGTTTCATAAGCTCTGGCCGAGGTTAGAACAAACCCTGCCAGGGTGATCTGTTGCCTTCTGAAGTCTAAATTTGGCAAGTTAAATCTTGGTTTAGGAATACCCCCTGCAGCAGCTTGCTTAGAGCTATAATGTGCTGTCCCTCTTTATTTTGGGTCGTTTTGGATGGCTTTAGGCTGACTTGTTGAATAAAACAGTTCCTACCTGAAGGAGCCACCAGCTGGATAAAGGAACCGTGAATATTCCAAGCTGTGGGTGCGTGAGCAGGGGATGGGAGGGTGGAAACATGATGATGGAGTGACTTATGACTTAAGATCTGCGTGGCACTATCCCCTGAGATCTCCAGTAACCCCGCTAAGAGATCATGAGGATGGGATCAGGGATCAGATTAAACCTGAAGGAAGGCAGGAAAGCCCGCTTACGTCCACCAGATACTTTATGGGATAAATTAGGACAGTGGTCAGTGGCCAGAAAAACTATCAAAAACTCACGGAGTTCAGTCATTTCTTCCTTCCTTAGAGCAATTACATTATTTCAGTCGTCCCTGGGTTTGGCTCCTGGCAGTTCTGGAATCCTCTCTCTGTTCCTCTGTTCCCCTTTCACACACCCACATGCACATGGTGTGTGTACCTGTTTCAGGGTATGGATGGGATCAGATCCACTAATGGCTGATTTATTAAACTGAAAGCTCTGTGCAGTGTTTCCTGACAGCAAGTGCCTCTGCTGAAACAGAGCTAGTTGATGTGTGAATGGAGGCCAGATTTTTTTGTACTGGGGTTTGGGATTTTTGATTAAACAAATTGGCCTCGGAGTCAAACCTGTTAACACGACCCTGCCACTTTATGACATTAAACAATTAAATTGGTGCAGGGCTTGCAAGTGCAAAGGCCATGGCCTGTTTGAGGGAGTGGCAAAGAAAGAGGATTTATTTTGATTTGGATTTAACCTTTTGCTAAATATAGAGGAAAAAAAGAAGTGTCTTTTGAGCATGTAAAATACAGATCAAGGCTTTCATATTCACAATATCCCTTATTTGTTTGGTCGTGTTTCCACAAGGCCGCCCCTTGTTTGCTTGCACCCTCTGTGGTCTAAACCAGGGAAATTGTCCTTTTTGCAGGGAAGGAGGAAAAGTTATTTGGGAAGGGCTGGTGTTGTTGTGGCCCTTGTTGTTCAAGCCTGATCCTGCTTCCTTTCAGACTAAACAAGACAAGCTCACACAAAAGCTGGAGAAGGGAACAGCGACGACACAAAATGCAGCTTCCGTCTGCGGGGGCTGGAGAGACCCAGGGAACACACACAGCCCTTGGATCTGGGAATACACACCAATCTGAGATTAAAACACTGAGTGCAGCTGCTCTTCTAGCAGCTCTTCCACTGGGATGCTGCAGGAGGTTATGGATGTCAGCTGAGTTGGTTTTCTGTTAGAGGAGAAGGGGCAGGCACGGACAGAAAGTGTAGGGTAAGAGGAGGAGCAGGAGGATTTGAAGTGTCATTTTCCAAACCTTGGCCAAGATAAAACTGAAAGCAACCACCAGTCTCATCCAGCTTGCTTGGGTAAGGACATTTAGAGGCTGTGCAGTGAGGCACCAGGAAGCTTGGTCACACTTTCTCCTCTAGGTTGAGGTGTGTGTTTGCCCTCTGTGGGCAGTTCAGGATCTCGAAGAAAAGAAACAGGTTAAATAGTCAGATTTTGGGTTGTTTGGAGTATTTTGTCCACTACAAGATTCATTTTGAGGTCAGTGATTTTGGAATCAGAAAATCAAGTGATTAAGACCCCGGCAGACTCCTAAGGAGTTGATCTGTCTGGACTAATTTTGTTTAAATCTTTAACTTTTCCTGAGCTTTTTTTAAAAGGATTTTCTGAGAGAAGCTGTGGACAACCCAATATAAAGGTTCTTGCACTGTGGAATTGGCAAAACTTTTGCTTGAAACTCAAAATATCACATCACACCCTTCGGCTTCCCCCTCCCTGCTCCATGTCAGATATCCAGTTAGCCACACAACAACCAGATGGGAATAATGGTCCTGCTGGGAATCTTTGCTTCACCCTTGAAATTGTTTTGAGTTGGGATAATCCAGTGTGTCACAGAGATGGAGGTTTTGCTTTCAGAAGCAACATCATGAATCAAAGGAAAGTCCCCATGGAGTAAAGATGGATTTTTTTTTCATTGTATAGAGGAGCTACCACTCCCCAATTCTGTCAGAGACTGGGAATCCTCCTGAGAATCCAGAGATCCCACACATACACACATTTCCTCATAAGTACCTTCATTTACTGTCTTCATCACAGGATCACAGAATGGTTTGGGTTGCAAGGACCTTAATGATCATTAGTTCCAACCCTCTACCATGGGCAGGGACACCTTCCACTAGACCAGGTTGTTCCAAGCCCTATCCAGCCTGGAGTCCCTGATTTTTGTTCACCTCCAAAACCAATTCCTCTATCTCTGCAGGTTAGTTTGTGTTATCAAAATGTTGTGTTTTTTTTCCTCTCTTTTCCCCTGCCAGGTAAGGACCTCTCATCCTGCAGTGAACATGATCTGTCCTGCATCTTTGGTAGGAGACAGAAGAGTGGGAAGACACAGGTAAACAAGAAGCTTCACTGTTCTCGTTTCCTTGCTTATTATCCCTTATAACAAAACAATGTTTAAATGTTTTGCTGCTAATATGTTGTTTCTATTAGAAAGGCTATGGTTGAAATGTGAGGAAATAATAATGAATTTAATCCACATTTTGTGAATTATTGTGATGTAACTTCTTTGGAGTTAAGCAACTCCAGTATTTTAATTTTACAGTTGTTAGGAAGTGTATATCACCAAGGAGAATTTTGCTTCATCTGAGAGGTCAAAGGTTGGACTCGATGATCTGAGAGGTCTTTTCCAACCTAAATGGTTCTGTGAAAGACCCATAAATATCCAAAATAAAATTGGATATTCCGTGGCAACTGGGCAATCTCAACAAACAGCCCTTAATTCTCACAAAAATTGGGAAAGGCTGAGCAGCTGCAAAGGATTCAAAGGTGGCTTGAACACTGATAAATATTTAATGAGGAGACCTTTCCCCTGACTTTGTGTAATGAGAGCAAGGTTTGTACTGGCTTTTATTTTATTTTATTTTATTTATGTGTCCATTAGCATTTTGCACTTGCAGAGAACAGACCTCCTGTATTAGTGTGTAAAATAACAGACACTGACACATGAAAAATCCAGAAAAATTCCCCAGACAAAATAACACCTGGAAAAGCACAAATGAACATGTTGCAAGAATTGGTTCCAAGTCATCTGAAATCTCTTGATTAGAGGGGAAGAAGGGACTTGAAGTTGAGTGGAAGTTTCTAGAATGCCCAGTATGTGTTTGACACCTTGCTCCTCGTGCAGTACTCTTGGAAATTGTTCAGGAACTTCACATCATGGCCTCTGGGAGCTTTGGGAGGAGAGGAATAAGGGGAGAATGTGCTGAGAGATCTGGGATAGTAGTGGAAATAATGAAAGGTTTTTTACCTGTAGAATGACAGGGGAGCTGGTGAGGAAGGAATAGTGATCCAGCTGGGGATTCTTCCCTGGAAAACCCTCTGTAAAATAAAGAATATTTCTGTGGTATATCTTCACTTGAACAGTTTGAAGGATTTGTGCCATTATCACGTCCAGTGTTGTAATTCCAGTGAATCTGCTGTAGATTTTGAAGTGGTTGGTAAGTTTGTTGGTGACAGAGGAAGATGTCAAGTCTGTTCCTGAGTTCTCTGTAAAATACACTGACAGCTAATTAAACCAGGAGGCTGGAAGAAAGTTAAACAAACTAAGAACTGCCCTGTCTTGTCTGCCACTGCAAAAAACAGTGGGAACCTTTGTTACAAGTCACGTGGTTTGGAAAGGTAAGAGCTTGGGACCAATCCATCAGCCACCACAGGACCCATCTTAGCTGATTGCTGTCTTGAAATAGGAATTTGGGGGCTTCAAATCCCTGAGATTTGAAGAGCTGTTGGAGCTCTCAAATGCCGTGGGTGAACTTGCACCAAGGGGAGCCCTGCTGGTTGACACTTCTGATCCCCTAAATAGGGCATGGATTTGCTGCTTGGCTCCTTTGCTGTCAGAGCAATGTGAAGCAGGACAGTCTGGGATTTAAAGCAACCCAGCAGTGCTGGGGTTAAGGGAGTGGGTTTTGCCAACCCCTGAGTTGTCCTGAATTGCTGGTCTTGTTTTCTCCGTATGTTCCGTACCTGTTGAAACTCAGGTTTGGGAAGTGCTTCTGCTGGGGCTTCATCCTGGAGAACATCTGCTTTTTGATGGATAGACACTGCAGGTCATGTGGATTCTAGGCTGCTTGTGAAGGGTGTATAACTCTGTGCATGTTTTTTCTAATCCCAGTGGTTGGCTGGTGGCTCCTGTGCAGATTTCCTTTTTCCCCTCGCTGAAATGGTTCGAGGTTCTGGCAAAAAGAGTCATGGGCTGTTCCCTCCTGAGCACCCAGATTTCCACATGCAAATCCAGGCAGGAGGTAATGTCATTTGGAGCTGCATTGTCATCCTCTGGCTACTGTCTGCTGCTGAGCAGCCACAGGGAGGGACAGCCAGAGGAAGCACAATTGCTTCCCCCAGCCCCCCCTTCTCCTTTTCTTCATGGATCAGAGATCTGTGGAGTTTGCACACAACAAAAAATGCACTGCTCAGGCCCTCCAGCTCTGAGCAATTTCATTTCACTGCACCCATGAACTCTCATGATCCCTTTCCATCATGTTCCAGAGCCTGGTCCTTAAGGTGGCACAAATGGAACTGTGAGGATTTGCAGGAGTTCTCTGTTTGCTTTCTGGTTTGAAATCCCTGAGCTCTGGGCACTTCCCTGGTGTGGCAGAGAGCTCACTACAGGAGCAGGAAAGTGCTGTCCTCCTGGAAGTGAGTTGTTCCTATGTGTTCCTGTGTGCAGATAATGTAGGAAGAGTCCTGGTGTCCAGCAGAGCCCTGGGTAGGGCCTACAGGAAAGATGGAAAGAGACTGTTTACAAGGGCCTGGAGGGACAGGACATGGGGAATGGTTTCCCACTGCCAGAGGGCAGGGTTAGATGGGATATTGGGAAGGAATTCTTCCCTGTGAGGGTGGGGAGGCCCTGGCACAGGTTGCCCAGAGAAGCTGTGGCTACCCCTGGATCCCTGGAATTGTCCAAGGCCAGGTTGGACGGGGCTTGGAGCAACCTGGGATAGTGGAAGGTGCCCCTGCCCATGGCAGGGGGTTGGAATGAGATGAGCTCTAAGGTCCCTTCTATCCCAAACCATTCTGTGATTCTATAGCTTGAAGTCCTGTCGTTAAGGCTGTTTCCAAGGTATCAGATCCCTCCTCTTTGTTCAGAGGTGCACTTTGAGAAGCCTCCAGCACAGGTTTGATTTGGACTGAGTGACCAATCCTCAGCTCACACCAGAGTTGTCATTCCACTCTTGATCTTTTGACAAAGATGTTCAGCATAATCCTTTTTCCCACATTTCTAGTTGTTTCAATCCAGGATCAGAATAATCTTGGGTGTAACTTCATGGAAAGATGCAGGAACTGCTTTTCACAGTGATGGAAACGCTGAGGTTGGAGGAGTCCTGGAGGTTTCTGGATCAGTCACTCTGCTCAAAGCACGGCCAGCTCTGGCAAGTCTGAATGCAGGAGTTTGTCCAGCTGAGTTTTGACTGTCAGCCTTCCTTAAAGCCTCCAGTTTAAGCCTGTGACAAAATTCAGTGGATGGATGGAAGAGATCCCTTTAAGGAGCAGAAGATCATGGAATCATTAAGGTTGGAAAAGGCCTTTAAGATCCTGGAGTCCAAATGTCAGCCAGCACCACCACCATGTTCATCACGAAACCATGTCCATATCCACACTTTTATGAACATTTCCAGGGATGGTGACTCCACTGCTTCCCTGAGCAGCCTGTGACAGTGCTTGACAACCCTTTCCACAAAGAAATTGTTCCCAATATCCGATCTAAACCACCCCAATGCCATCCTAAGTCTGGCCGGTCGGTTGGATCATACCAGACTCGAAGATAAGGAAAAAGGAAGGAAAAAAGCAAAACCCAGGGAATTCCATCTGTGCTTATGGTCAAAGGGAAATTAGTGGAAGGACTCAAGGCTCAGTGACACGATCTCTGCACCAGCAAGATAATCTGGCTCTTCTGAAGTGCTTGTCAAAAACAGTCACCTCTGAACTGGTGCTGTGGTAAAGTGTCCCAGCACATCAGATGTGTCACAAAGCCACTGTTCCAATTAGCCCTGCCCAGTCTTTTCCAGTGTGGTCATTAGCTATCATTTTATGATCTCGACCTGTGGAGTAGCCTTTGGCAGGAGATGGTTTGTATGAGCTTAATCTGAGCTGCTTTAACTGTAGAGCTGATCTCAGGCTCAGGTTTTCACTCAGTGGCCGAGGAGTGATCTGGGTGATGGATCCTTTGTCTTGTTTCACACCAGCACTGCTGCAGTAAGTGGGGAATGTTGAAACTTGGATTATCTGCCTTATCAAAGGAAGAGGGAGTTGGCTGGAGGATTGTAAAGATTGCAAAAGAGTGGAATTGCAAAGGATGTGGAAGGAAATGCTGTTTGCCCCTGAGGGTCAAAAGGAGTTTCTCTAGAAGTAATAAAACCAAGATACAAGTTGAAGCTGTTGTTTTAATGGTTCTAGGATATGTGTTACTAATCAGAGGCACTTGCAGCCCTTAATTCTGAATGTCAAACACAGCAGTGCGCTTTTTTAAAATTATTTTTGATAAATCATGTGCCCAACTCAAACCTCCTTAATAAACTACACAGGGACCTTTGTTTAAAAAAAAAAAAAAAAAAAAAAGAAAATAAGTCAAAAAAACGAGGGGGGAAGAAAACAATGGCTGGGCTTCAGAGTGGACCTAAATTGAAAACGTCTGCAGTTTTTCCCAGGGAGAGCAGCAAGTGATCGAAAATATTGAATTGTAATTATGATGCTCTCTGGAGACCTGCAGAGAGGACATGTTTTGCAGGGTAGGATCTTACCAGACTGTTTTTTGCCTCCCCCCACTCTCCCTCTGATTTTTCTCACTCACTCAGGAACACTGGGAGCTGGGGAGACAGAAAAACAAATTCCAATAGTTCCTATCTGGTTGAACTTCCTGGAACCCCCACTATTTTTTTTTTTTTTTTTTTTTTGCTTCTCAGAATTTCCTTCCTCCATCCAGCTGTGTTTCCTGATGGAGCCTTATCACTGGAGAAAATGCTCCTGAGTGAGGCTGAGGATTTGGGAATGAGTTACAGACGGTCCCAACTTGGTTGCTGAACAACATGAATCTGGCACTGATTTCGCTCTGGGGGCTGGGGGAAGCAGCTCTGATTTGCTCCAACTCCGTTTGAGGGTGCGTAAAAACCTGAATGTTTTGCATCCACCTCACATCCATGTCTCAGGCCATTCCATGAGTAATCTGCTTCCTCCAAATTTGTGGAACTTGGATGTAAAACCTGCGTAAGTTCCCTTAAGCCACCGAGTCCAAGTAGCCCGAAAGTCTCGAGTTTGCAGTGATCTCTTCCTTGTTAGTCATTAAAAAGTGGAGTGATCCACCCCTTTGCTTTTTCACTTTTTTTTTTTTTTTTTTTTAAATCAGGAAATTGTCTTCTGACACATTTTGCAGAACTTCCTCAACTGACTTATATTTCCCAGCACTTATCAGAAAGGCATGTTGGCTAATCTTAAGGGACAGGACTGAAAATCCATTAAAATCTGGCTCTGCCATGGGCTCCCTGAAGTTATGGGTAAACTGAACATTCCCCCAGTTTTCTCTCTGCAAAATGCCAGTTTTTAGATTGATGTTTATATTGATCACAGTTGTGACTTTTAGGCAAGTTACAACTCTACTCTTAGGGGTTTTTTTACCTGTGACCAAAGTTTCTGTTGCAGGAGTCACACATAAATTATTTTGCTTGCTGTCCCTTTTTTCAGGGAAGAAAAAAAAAAACAGCAGAAGAGAAAAAATTAGTTACAAATTAACATAGATTTTTCACTGTTCTGCTTTGGAAACCACAGCCAGCATAAGGTATTTGGGACTGAGAGGCAGAACAAGAAAAAAAGGACATCAAAAACCTGGAGAGAGTCCAAAAGGATTTAGTAAAATGGGTGACAGGGTTAGAGGGCATGTCCTAGAAGGAGAGAGTGGAGCAACTGGATACGCTGATCTCAGAAAAGAGGCAGAAAAAGGTGACCTCTCTGCCTATAAATATCTGGGGGTTGCAGGGAGGGAGGAGCAGAGGAAGGGAAGGGACAGTAATCAGAGCAGGCAAAAGCCAGGAATGGTTCTGGGGGGTGAGAACTTCAATTAGAAAGAGGAAGACACAAACTCACTCCTCGCAGGCTTCCTCGCAGTGATGTCAGCAGGGCACTGGAGGAGTCTCCTGAGGGAAATCCCAGCTCCTCAGTAAGTGATGCCAAGAAGAAAAACATGAATTTAACACTTTTAGCCCCATTGGAGAGGGCAGAAATGAATGGGGTTAATAAAACATCTCCCACCAAGGCATTCCATGAGGGCTCTGGTACTCCAGGTTGCTTCCCGGTGGTTTTGTTGTGCTTGGATTCTCTGTGGCTGAAGGAGGTGGATCCCTGTCCATGTGCACATGGATCTGTCAGCCTTCCCCATCCAGCTGCCTGTCTCCATGGAATATTTTAGAATATTAATATCTAAGCTTCTGCTGGGTCGGATTAAAAAGTTGCTGGAGAGAAAGGGGGGGTGTGATGTAAGCAAATGTCAAGGCAGACGTGGAAAATTTGCTTCCTTAAGAAATCCAAGTGAAAATGTGATTGCTTTCAATGTGTTCCAGGGGAAGACAGTGGGGAAACACTGAGATAGTCCTTTAACATGGCCCTTCTTTTTTAATTATATACTTATAGTCAGAAAGAGAATAACTGCATTTTTAGAAGAATTATCTCTTGCTGGGTATTATAATTATTCCCAGGCTTAAAGTGTCAGATTGGGGGTTAAAACTTAGAGCTGCTTATTCCTGTATGTGACTTGACCATTTTAGCACGTTTCCTTGGAAGAGGGAATATAATGTTTTCCAAGAATTGAGGAGGCAAAGGAGAGCATAGGTGTCAAAAAGGTGGGATTTGGTAGAAGATCTAGACATCTTCTCCAAGCTCCCCTCATAGTGATGAGGCACAGGTGCCCAAAGAGGTGCATCAGTTGTCTCCAGAGATGGGAAAGGGGAGGTTCAGATTGGACATCAGGAATTTTTTTCTTCGTGGAAAGAGCTGTTAAGCACTGGAAGGGGCTGCCCAGGGAGGGGATGGAGTCCCCACCCCTGGAGGTGTCCAAGGAAGGACTGGATGTGGCACTCAGTGCTCTGGGCTGGGTGACAAGGTGGGGATCGATCACAGGTTGGACTTGATGATCTTGGAGGTCTTTTCCAACCTAAATGAATCTGTGATTCCACATGAAACCAAACCCTTCCTAGAGGTTAGTGCCTCTTCGCTGATCACAGAGGACATCGAACAGTCAGGTGAATACTATCCAAGAAGTTCTGTTCCGAACATATTCTGTTGCAGTGCAAAAGCTCACCATGGCCTTGTAAGCACTTGATTATCCTCAACTCTCTTGGCCTATTCTGTTCCTGTGAAAGCTGCATTTTTTTAATTATTCTCACTTTTGCTTAGTGGGAAGAGGCTGGTGACCTAAGGCAGAGTCTGCAAGACAATATAATGGGGCTTTTATGCATTTTGTATCCCCAGCTTGCTCCTGAGTGGAGAGATTTCTCTCAGCCTCTGGTTCACTGCTGCCTTGACCAGCATGTAGTGGATTTTTAGACTCGTGGAAGTTCTAACACTCAGGTTACAGTGGCTTAATTCTCCTTGGGAGAATTGTTATTGGAGAGGGACTTTTCACAAGGGCATGGAGTAACAGGACAAGGGGGAATGATCTTGAGATTAGGGAGTGGGAAGAAATTTTTCCTTGTGAGGCTGGGCAGGCCCTGGCACAGGTTGCCCAGAGAAGCTGTGGCTGCCCCTGGATCCCTGGAAGTGTTGGATGAGGCTTGGAGCAACCTGGTCTAGTGGAAGGTGTCCCTGCCCATGGCAGGGTTTGGAACTGGCTAATCTTTAAGATCCCTTCCAATCCAAACCATTCCATGATTCCATAATAATCAGCAAGGGCTTTTTACATCTGTAATTCTGCTGGTACTTTGTCCTCTCCAGTTTGGCTCTGCAGCCATGGAATGTGAACAACCAGAAGGATCATTCCCAGGAGGTAAAAGAACAACCTCAAAACCAGATTCTGCCAGCATTCTGAGATTAAAGCCATATATAGCAAGTCAGAAAATTAATTAGGCTCAAGCTGTTAATTTGGACCATATTTCTAATATTGCTTCATGCAGATGAGGTTGTTTCAGGAACACTGGGAAAAATTCCTTTCCCCAGCATGGTGTCCTTTTGATAAAAGGAGGAAGAGCAAGGTATTGATGTTTTGTTGCCTGTTCTGTAAGCACCCTGTTAATCAACTGGAGGATAAATTATTGCTCCTTAGGTATCAGCAGAGAGGGAGAGGAGGAGACATCTCCCAGTTTGGAAGAAATGGTGCTTTTTTTTCTTCTCTCTTCATTGGAGAAGAGTCTTGTTCCTTGGGGGGGTTGTTAGGAACAGAAACAAAACTGGGGGGAGCTCTTTTGATTTATCTTCTCTCCTTCCCTTTTGGTCACTTCCAGAGGCTTAAAAGAGCCGAGTTGGCTTTAATGTGTTACCATTAGAGACCAGGAATTAGCTGGAATAAACCATCGTTCCTCACAGTGAAAAATACCCCTTGATTGGCTAATTAATCAGTCAAAGGGGAATGACATGGCCCTCGGCTTGAGGGACTCTGCTGCACAGGTAAACAGGTCATTGATAAATGGTTTACCCACAAATTCATATATCAAGAAAACTTAGTCATTTTTTTTAAACTCCACTTGGTGTGAAAGCTGTGCTGCGGTTTTTTGGAGGTGGATTTTTGCTGCCTTTGCATTTTTTTGCATTGTGGGAGCGTTTAAAGTTTTCAAGTGGGAAGAGGCCAATGAGAACTTTGTTACAATTCCAGTTCTGTTTTCAGAACTGGGGAAAAAAAAAAACAAAAAACCCCCCAAAAAAGCCCTCAAGGATTTTTGTTCCTCACAAAGAGGGGGAAATCATCTTGGCTTTGTGTTGAGATGGAGTGGGTCTGTAATCAGCTTTTTGTCATTTAAATATCCTGAGGCTGCTCAGGGAGGGTCACATCCAGTCCTCAGGCACTGCATGGACAAAGCTGACATCCATAAGTAAAATAATTGGGGAAAATGCACGGAGAAAGATGCAGGTTTGTGTGGGAAAAGGCTTGGACTCCCCTGATTTAGTGGCTTTTGGCAGGTGGATAATTTATAACACTTTATCCTGCAAAGATGGTTCCCCTGTGGGATCTGCACTGAGAGTTAAAGGAAAAGAGAGGGAGGGGGAAATAAAATTAAATGAAAATTAAATAAAATTAATTAAAAAGGGAAGAAATCCAGCTCTAAGTTAAATTGCATAAAACTGTGATCTAGAAACAATCGTAGACATGGGCTAAACGGGGCTGAAGCAGAGTAATCATGGAGGGAACCAGAAAAAGGTGATGTTTGGCAGAGATGTTTAACTGGATGCTCAACTCTAATCCTAACTGTGCTTTCTCCTTGCTTGCTTCTTGCTTTTCCTTGCTTTTTTTGTTGCCTTTTCCTTGTTTTTTCCTTGACTTTTTTCTTGACTTTTTTCTTTTTTCCTGGTTTTTTCCTTCTTTTTTTCCTTGCTTTTTTGTTGCCTTTTCCTTGGTTTATTCCTTGCTTTTGTCTTGCTTTTTTCCTTGGTTTTTTGCATGCCTTTTCCTTGCTCTTTTTCTTGCTTTTTTCTTGTTTCTTTTTCTTGCTTTTCTTGTTTTTCTCCTGCTTATATCTTACTTTTTCTTAATTTTTTTTCTTGGTTTTTTTTTTGCTTTTTTCTAACGTTTTTCCTTGTCTTTTTCTTATTTTTTTTCCTTTTTTTTTTTTTTTTTTTTTTTTTTTTTTTTTTTTTTTTTTTTTTTTTTTTTTTTTTTTTTTTTTTTTTTTTTTTTTTTTTTTTTTGTCTTTTTTTTTAACTGTGTATACTGTGAGAAAATAACACACCAGTACCTAAGAATATGGGTTTGGCTACTGGGGAATAAACTTCACCTTATTTTTGTCTTGTGGAATCCCTTCCTCCCAAGCAGCCCTTGCCATGGGCCTTTGCTTTAGAGACCAGCCTTGGTTTGTTTTTCCTTTTAAAAATATTTGTCTCATCAAAGAGCTTTTTTTTTTTTAAAAAAAAAATAAAAGGAGAGAGAAAAAAAAAATTCCAGTGCAGCAGCAGTTCAAAACAAGGAAAAGTGCTTTTTTTTTTGATCCTATCATAACAGGATTTGTATATGGAAGTGTGAACTAAGCAGGTGGTTTCCTGTTGATTTGAAAGCCAGGTGGGCAAGTTCTTGATGAGGAGCTGATGTCTCAGGCTGGTACCTGCCCTGATTTCCCTGCTGCAAGGAATGTGCTTCTGCTGCTGCACCTCAGAGGCAAGGTGATGGTCCTGTGTCCAGAGGAAATGATTCCTCTGTCTGGATAAGGTGGTATTTGGGCTTGACATTTCGTAGGGGTAATACTGCTGTGGGAATAAGAGGGAAATAGCACCATGTGTTGTCTCCCAGAAAGCAGGGAATGGAATATGTGCTGTTACCCTTTGAGGCGGCTGCTGGATCCACTCCCTGCAGAAGCACCGGGTGTTCACAGCACAGTCGGATTTTTGCTGACTTGGTGTTATTAAAGGGTGTCCAACCTTTCTCCAAGGGTGACTTGGGATTTTTGGCTCATCCCACTGGTTATGAAACTGCTGGTTGGTTCAGGTGGGTGAAGCAAACCAGAAGCTGGAGCAAAAGAAATGATTCAGCCTGAGAAAGTGTTTAAAATCAAAGAAATGGGCTTTTCCACTCCCAATCCAGTCTTTCAGCCTCTCCACTGGATCGTTCTTCCTTCAGCTGTGACTGTTTACTTCTTGTCCTCTCCAGTGAGGAGAGATCAGGGCTGGAGTGTGAGTTAGTGGTGAACTGCCCCATCAGTGTCCAAGCTGGTCCCTCAGCTGAGAAAAGAGGAAGAGTGCGATGGGGAAGATGGTCATGCAGCGGAATAGTTGGTGCCTTCAGTGCTCTGGTGGTTTTAGCATCATCTTTAAAATGATGTGTCAGTTATCTTGATGGTGATGGTTTATTGTTCCCCCTCACGGAACACTGTCTGGAAAGATTTAGTGTTAAGGATGAATATTGTCCAGTTTGGATTTGTTGAGAGGAGAGAGCAAGGAAGCAAAGACCTGTGGACCTGTTGGAATGGGGTCAGAGCAGGACCATGAAGATTCTCCAAGGGCTGTAGCCCCTCTGCTCTGGAGCCAAGCTGGGACAGCTGGGGGCGTTTACCTGGAGAAGAGAAGGATCCAGAGAGACCTGAGAGCCCCTTCCAGTGCCTAAAGGGACTCCAAGAGAGATGGAGAGGGACAAGGGCCTGGAGTGACAGGCTTGAGAAGAGAATGGCTTCCCACTGCCAGAGGGCAGGGTTAGATGGGATATTGGAAAGGAATTCGTCCCTGTGAGGGTGGGGAGGCCCTGGCACAGGTTGCCCAGAGAACCT
The DNA here is from genome assembly GCF_003031625.1 of Empidonax traillii. Classification (NCBI taxonomy): domain Eukaryota; kingdom Metazoa; phylum Chordata; class Aves; order Passeriformes; family Tyrannidae; genus Empidonax; species Empidonax traillii. The sequence continues at coordinate 1,094,431 of NW_020956253.1, read as the reverse complement.
GTGGCTGCCCCTGGATCCCTGGAAATGTCCAAGGCCCGGTTGGATGGGGCTTGGAACAACCTGGGATAGTGGAACAAGATAATTTTCAAGGTCACTTCCAACCCAAACTGTTCTGTGACAGCTGAAATAAGCAACAGGAATGGCAGTGGAGGTCAAGCAAACCCGAGTTTTGCTGGGGGGGAAAGAGTTTGATTTGAACAGATTCAACTGAGTCAGATTGAACTGAGCAGATTCCCAAATTTCCACACATATAACAGTGTCTGAGCTGTTCCCTGCCCCGGATTGAGGGATGTGTCATCTGTCTGTTGTGCTCAGTTTATTCCTTCTCTCCTCAGAGGAAGTTGGTTGTGCTTTGAGGTGTTCGGCTTTGGCAGAGTCTCAGTGACACAAACCCAGGGGGTATCAGTGAACACAACCTGAAGTGTGGTGTGGCTTTGGAGCAGAAATGGATGCTAAGATAATTAATTCCTGTGGAAGTTTGTTGCTCCTCAGGATCCAGAATGAGCAGGGCTGTTTGGTGACCAGCTTGGAGCTCCCTCAGCTGAACTTAAGCACCTACACTTTGTTGGATGAACTTTAAGTTCCCATGAAAAGGGCAGGACCAGGAAGGATTTGACCATGGATAGTAGAGTGGCCAGAGGACGAGATGTGTGTCTGTCCACAGCATTCAGCAGTTCTGATTTAATTCTTTCTGATTATTTCTGGTTTCCTGAGATGTATTTTAAATCTTTTCACCAAGAGCCAACATTTTCCCAAGGTGCTGGGATGTCTTTTTGACAGCAGAATCCAACCCAGCTCAGGCTGACTTGATCACCTGCATGTTACAGGTTGTTTTTTAACAAATGAAGAGAAGATCAAAAATATTGTCTGCCCTAAAATCCTGTTTTCCAGAATATTGAAGATTTTAAATGTCACTCAGTGCTTCAATACTTGAAAGAAAATTATTTATTCTCAATACCCTTTTTTTTACAAAGAAATATCTGATCTTGGGAGTAGAAGAAAGTTACTGGAGTACAAGGTAGTCAAAGGCTAATGCTAATTAGGAAATGTTTTCTAGTTCACAGAAAATACCATCAATTTTTTTTTAATTTCTAAAAAAAAAAAAAATTTCATTTCGAATACTCAACTTTATATTTTGCAGTGAGTATTTGCTGTTAGAAAAATAGTAATTGCTACAAACATCTTGTTATGGTCAAGTGCAAGCTTGCAGGTGCCTTTTCTATTATTAATATTCATTAAACCACTATATCTCATAATGGAGTAAGAAGTCTTAGATGAGAGGAAAAATCAAGCAATTTTATTGTTTCAGGTAATATATTTGTTTGATGTCTCATAATATCAACGTGGCTTTTGTATTTAGTGGAGGAAAAGGGGAACAGTGTAAATAATTGTGAAGAAAGTTTTTGTTTATTCCTTTAGCTCTTAACTGTATTAAAGAAACACCTTAGTCTGTACCAAACATTCCAAAGTGCCTGGAACACTTCCTAGGCTTAGGAAAATGGCTGTAAAGCTCCCTGGGTATCAGTGGATGTGGAATTTCTCTGCAACTACTAATGTGTTAAGACACTAAGAAATTTGGTATGAAAGATATCAGAGACAACGTCCTGAATTCTGGTTCGATGCACAGCATTTCAGAGGCTACTAATTCTCTGTGTCCCTGCTGTCACATCCAAGCAAGAGATGCTTCCTCCCAACAAATTCCCAAATTATTTTAGAGCTCCAAATCTTCATTTACTTGCTTGGCTCAGCTATCCCAGTGTCAGGTCCTTAATCAGTTTGTAAACAACACATTTCGCCCAGTGGGTTATTAAGTTCTCTAAATATCTTCCTTTTCCTTGGGCTCAGATCTGTCCAGTGATGGCACCAGTTCAAAATTCGGATTGTTCCACGAAGACCACCAGAATAGTGGCTTATATAAACCTTTTGGGGCCACTCAGCCTGAATCTGGGGCAGTGATATAATGAAACACATGACTCTGGGGTTATCCAGTTCTCAAATTTGCTTCCACCTAAAAATGTTTCTCCTCACGAATTGAAGGCTGAACGTTCTGTGGGGAGCGATTCAGCTTTGGCCAAAGTGACCTAAATTCAGCCTTTTAATACCTGTGACTGTGCTGGATGGGAGCTTAAGCATTCATTTACATTTCCTCTTAAAAGCAGGGAGAATGCTAGGCCAGCCTTGGAGGTGATGAGAGAGGATTGTGTAATCCCACACGTCAGCAAGCGACTGGAAGAGGAAGTTTTTTGTTGGAACTTGCACGCTGAGGAGGCACAATGTCCCTATTTTAACTTCTGCCTTGTTAAGCCTTCAATTAATCACTGCTTTTAAACTCCTGTCTGCCATCCCCTCTGGATTTGAGCATGTGATTTATTGGTGGAGGACATCACCCTGCAGTGGGTCCCAGGAATGTGGCTCAGGTGAGGCACAGCCAGCCTGGAGTCAGGGCTCTTAGGTTCCCTTTCACCACGTGCTGGGCAGCCTTGGGTCAAGTTACTTCCCTGCATCCCAATTTCCCAACCACAAAATCTGGGGATGGGTGGTTATGATTACCCCGTGGAAGTGGTATCAGCCTAATTTGTGTTAAATATAGTCATTCATGAAGTGCTTTGAAATATTTAGGTGATAATTGAGAATTTTGAAGTGCAAAGTGTCTCACACTGGTTTAGTTTCTCCTGATGGTTATTTCTGGAGACTGGAAAAGCTGCTTAAAGTGTTCTATAAGTGCTTCCCTGTTTTACCTTTTGAACTTCTCAGCCATGGTGCCTATATTGTGGTTTTAAGACATTGTAACTTAATTAAACTTTCAGAGATTCCTGGAGCGTGACTGTCTCCAGCTTTCCTGAAATCCCTGGAAAAGCAAAGCTGTTTACATAAAATCTGGATGGGAGGGGGGGGGCGGGGGGTTGTGCTTTGGAGCATCACCTGAGGGCACGGCCGAGGGTGGGAGTGGGGAACCCTGGAGATTTGTGGGTCTTGGAAAGCTGAGGTCAAGGCAAGAAGTGGAGAAGTGTCTTTACCTGCAGGAGTGTTTGTATAAGTGGTCAAGTGGAGCAGCAGCCCTTGTTTTGACAGCCAGGACTTAATGTACCGCTTGGGCTGCTGATTCCACGACATCCCTTCAATCCAGACCTCCCTGTCCAGGCCTTACCAACCGGAGCACTTCGGGGTTGGTATTTTTTTTTTCTTTTTTTCCTTTTTAATAAACCCAGTGTTTGTCAGTTACCAAATGGCAAAGGAATGCTCTGTGTAGCAACTGGGATGGATCCCATCCAAAGGCACGAAATGTGGCCTGTTCCTTTTTCCTGCGTTGTCGTAGGGAAATGGGCGTCTCCACGAGACGCCCGTCGGCAGAGCCCTCGCTCTTCGGCAACAGGAGTCTGGCTGCTCTGATTTTAACACTTGCTACTAGAAAACAGAGGTTTTGTCACTCCTGGCAACTGGCTTTACAAAAACACTGATAACAATAAAGGGCTCCGTGCCCAGTCCTTGCGCTTGCTTTCTGGGAACCTTCCTTCCAGTGGACTGGAGATGCTGCCCCTCAGCTTTAACCCGCTCACAGCGTGGTTTGGAGGGCCCTTCTGCTCCTTCTGGATCTCCACAGGTGTGATCACACCTAAAGCACCTTGCAGGGACTGTGGCAGACACTGTTCCAATCACAGAATTAAAGTTCATTTAGTTTTGAAGCTTCTTTCTTCCCTGTATTAGCGGAATAGAATGCTCTTCACCTGAGCACAGAGTGGCTGAAAAGGATGGAAAGTGGTCACACTCTCCGAGGAAACCTGCAGGGCTGGGAGCTAGGAAAAATTATCTCAAGTTGATATCAGGCAACAAAACATTAGAATTTTGCCGTGACATCTGGAAAGCACTTTCTGTTCCTATTTTTCCAAGAAGCTCTCATGGTTAAAAGTTTGGAACTGAGTGCTGCAAATCTCTTTTGTCCTAGTTAGTGACCAGTTTCTGTGTTACCTGTAACTGTCAGGCTGGTAGGAGAATTCCCTGTTTTCCTGGGTCTAAAGTCCTTGAAAGAAAACTTGAGATTGCACTCAAGAGACAGTCATGGTGTTTAGCACCATTTCAGGGCCCTGACACACAATCATCTTCAGGGTCTCATCCAAGAGGTACCCACTTCTCTTTCTTATTGTATCCTTCAGGATATCTTGTTGCTGTGGAGATCTGCTGATTCTGATGGATTCCAGGGAATGCTCTCCAGTTGTTTCAGCTTTCAGTTTTTAAGCTCAATGGCCAAAACAGAGGGAGATTAATCCTGGCTGAAAGGTTGAGTATAGTGATGTAACATCTTAGAAGCAGGGGAAGAGAAAAGCCCCAGTGAAGGGCCATTTAACCTGCTTAAGGTGTGACCTGTGCATTTCAGGGTCACCTCTCTCCATTGAATATGATGGTTTGGGACTGCAAATTAAAAGCTCTCGCTAAATATAAATATTTGGTTTGAGCTTTAGGTACAAAGGTTTTGGTTTACATACATATGTTGCAAATATATAAAAGCTTTCTATTATTTTTTTCCATATGGATGCTTAAATAAGGCATTGTGGGTTTGACAGTTTCTGCCTTACATTCTTCACAGAGCAGAATCATAGGATGGTTTGGGTTGGAAGGGGCCTTAAATGTCCTCTAGTTCCTACCCCCCTGCCATGGGCAGGGACACCCATTTTTGGTGCTACTAAAAAGATTCATTCAATACACAAAAAAGTACCCCAAAAGCCTTGGAAGGGACCACATGAATACAATTCATTCTGTCAATTAATGCCTCTTCCTAACTTTTCCATAGATAAATATTCCTTGTGCCCCTTCTGATCGCTTTCCTTGTTCAACTTCTGCAAATAAAAACACCTTCATGTAGGAGATCCGAGCAGAAATCCTTCTTAAGGCAGTGGCTTTCTGTGTCCAAGAATTTATAGGCACCTTTTCCCTGGTGAGCAGCTTGGAATCAGTACCTGGCTCTTATTTAGGAGGGCATATTATTCACTTTTCTCCAACATTTTGGGAAAGCAGGACGTGCTACTCATTTGAAAATCATACCAGCTCCTTTATCACTGCCAGTCACAGTCAGCAATGCTGCATTCCCAGCTTGACACAGAGGAGGAGGTTTGCCCTGAATAAATACAGGAGATAAATGGTCTTTCTGTTCCTCAGAAGAATTTGGGCCACTTCTCAAAGTTGGTGCCAGCAGTACAGTAGAGAGTGGCATGGTTAAAGTTAATTGCCCTCAGATTTTAGTTAAAAGTCTAACTAGCTTGTCAGCTTTGAATTTATATTTTCACAGTTCACTAGGGAGTGATAATAGGGAGGCTTTGATGTAGCTGGCTGGTTTTTTTGCTTTGTATGAAATGCTCCAAAGTTTAGTAAATAAACTTTTATTGAGGGGGGGCATAAGTGACAGCTTAAATCTAGCCGGGAGGATCAGGATATACCCTCCCTGAGGGGGCAGAGGGGCAGCAGGGCTGGCATGGTAAAGATTTCCATGGAACACCAATGCAGAGCTCTCTAAGAAACAGCTCATCTGAGATTTGTTAATTAGGTGTTACCAGAGACTTGCTGAAACAGTGAAGCTGTGATGCACAATTAACTCCTTATAGCCCTGTGATACACTTGCTGGTTCTCTCTGTTCTGGGGAGCTGAGGCACACTGGTTTAATTCCCATAGGATTCCCAAGGCTGATCTGAACAGCAAGTGTTTGAGAGAAGAGAGATGTGAGACTGAATAAAACCTCATAACATGAGACTGTGGCTTCTAAACCAAGAAAAACCTCTTTAAAGTAATTGTTTAGAAAGATGGACATTCTGGCTTTAATTGGAACCAAAATATATTTTCTTTATTGTTTTTGTAATGCTGGGGAGAAAGTTTGATGTTGAATTTTGCTCTTACTCTGTACCCTTACTCTGTAACCAGCTGGGAAGGACCCAGGCTGTTCAGTCAGCTTTCATATATATGAGCAAAAAGACACATTAAAAAGTATTATTAGGATTTGCTACATCTTTTTCTAATATTATTATTCAATAATATCTGATAATATCACTCAGAGGGTGGGGAGGCCCTGGCACAGGTTGCCCAGAGAAGCTGGGGCTGCCCCTGGATCCCTGGAAGTGTCCAAGGCCAGGTTGGAAGGGGCTTGAAGCAACGTGGGATAGTGGAAGGTGTCCCTGCCTGTGGCAGAGGTGTTGGAAATAGGTCCTTAAGGTTCTCTCCCAACCCAAACCATTGATGTTATTATTGGTTAACTTTCTATCCCCAAGATTACTGGGGTTGGGTTGATACCTCCCAGCACCTGCTCACTGGTTGGAGGACAAATCAACTTCCAAAACCTGGAGGCTCCCCCCCTAATTCTTGTTAAAACCATTCTTAAACACTTTAAAAGCATTTAAATACAGATTTAATTCTTCCTCATTAAATGAGAAGGAATAACTTATTCTCTTGCTTTACCTGTTTAACCTGGTGATGTGCAAACAGACCACTGAGCTGTCAGAAGGTGCAAGCGGTTTTCTGGGAACTGCAGCCAATTGTGTTTTCCTGGGTGGATGGATTCCATTCCCAGGATCTTATTGCAATAAAGGCCTTGTCTCAGGGGGCTGCTGTTTTTTTGGAGAGCTGTTCTTGAGCTGCTCTTTTCACTGCTGGTGGTTCTGCAGAGCGAGCTGGCTGCACTCAGACATGGAGATAAACTTCTGCCTTTGCAGCTGAGCTTACACAAGCACAGATTACCTGCTGGCCAACAGGAATGTGGTCTGATCTTGTTCTGGCCAGCCCCAGAGAAAATGGGAACGTGCATTGCCAAGACTATTGGAGCATCCAGTTGCTTCTGGGAGTCCAGCAGGCCACAGACAGGTTTGAACCATCTGAGTAGGAAGTGACTTTCTGTTTTGCAAGCCCTGCAACACTGATTGCAGCTCCTGGCTGGTTGGTTCAGAGGGGATGTCAGCACCTGGAGGAATAGCTGGGGCTTTATCCGAAGGAAAGGTTGAGCATTGTCCACTCCACGGTGGAAACCATGAGACAGAAAATTCTTAAAGGGGCATTTGATGAATCCATTTGTGAGGCAAACAGGGAAATAGTTCCTTGTAAAAATCATTATTGCTTTAACATAAAATATTAGAATCACAGAATGGTTTGGGTTGGAAGAGAACTTAAAGCTCATCTCATTCCAACCCCCTGCCATGGGCTGGGACACCTTCCACTATCTCAGGTTGCTCCAAGCCCCATCCAACTTGGCCTTGGACACCTCCAGGGATGGGGCAGCCCCAGCTTCTCTGGGCAACCTGTGCCAGGGCCTCCCCACCCTCACAGGGAAGAATTCCTTCCTAATAGCTAATCTAAACCTAATATCTAACCTAAACCACAGCGTATTTAGGATGGCTTCCTAAATTTCAGTGCAGGCTGAAATATTGTTGTTGGTATTTACCATCTTACCTTCTCTGTATTTGAACTTCTTCTCATGCCCTCTGTGTATTTGAAGTAAGTGAGCTTCACAGTGGAAAGAGTCAAACATTCCAGTGTAACTTTTTCCCACTGGTTTTTAGTAAAATGTGTTTTTGAGTGCTGGTTGAACTCAAAATACTAAAATGTTTGTTCACAGTTCCTGCCTGGTGTCATAAGCACTGTATTTGAAAATTCTTTGTTTGAGGGAGAGGATGTTGCCCTTGGGTTTTTATGGCAAGGTTTTGAAAGAGGTTTCTCTCATGTCTAAAAAAATGTTTACATCTACTCCTTTAGGTTGTCTTGAAAATACTTGAATAAATAGAAGCATGGAATCATGGAATGGTTTGGGTTGGAAGGGACCTTAAAGCTCATCTCATTCCACCCCCTGCCATGGGCTGGGACACCTCCCACTGGCCCAAGTTGCTCAGAGCCTCATCCACCAAGACCTTGAACAGAAATTAAAAAAAAAACCAAACTGTGAATTTTTGGGGAGGTCTTCTCTCCATAGGACCCATCAGAGATTTCGGGTTGGCTGCTGAGTGTGGATGTGGTTTCCTCCTTTTCCTGCACTGTATAATACCATTTGTCAATACAGAGTATATTATACTGGACCCAATTCCAATACCAGTTTGTGTAAGGGCTGCAAGAACTAGAAATGCAGAATCTGAGATTGATCATGTAACTCGACTCGCTCCAGCCCTACAATGAGATTATTTAGACAATCATAATTGTTAATTACATAATTATGTACTGCTCATTTCTCTGGAAATGGCACTCACATAATGAGCAGCTATTCAGTATTTTGTTTTTATTTAGGGTGTGCCCTTGGTCTTTATTTACAACATACAACTCAAATGCTGCTCTGGAGACAGAATTGTGAGTTTTCTTGCTGGCTTTCCATGTTGTTTGCTGCAGTAGTATCCACATCCCTTCTTTTCTGTGTTTCCTGTATGGTCTGGGGAAAGGATCTGGTACTTGCAGAGGACAATTTGTTAGGTCCTGAACAGCAAGTTAAAATCTGGAGTCTTCTAAGCAAGGAGAATTCCTCCCTTGCCTCTTCCAGTCCTCATAAAGTTACTGTGAGATGGAGAGGACACAATCCCAACCTTCTGATGGACAACAAGCCTCAAAAGCTGTATTTTTTAATAGTAAACTTAGAAGTTGACTGGCTTATGATTCTCCATGACTGGAAACACAGTCCCTGGCCAAATGATGCTTCCATTCAATACCCTGCCCTGTTTCAGGAAATTAGCACATACCAGGATCTCTTCTTGGGAAGTAATTTGGGTGCAGCTGCCCCATTTTGTACAAGGCACTACAGATATCTAACTGATTTGGGGTTTGCAGGTTGAGATACCCAAGACCTCAGCTCTTTCTGTTTTCATTTTGCTTCAGATGATTGAGTTTGAACTCAGGTTCACACACCTGGAGCTGGAAGATTTTGGGTTTTCACTATTAGATAACTCAAAAGTACTAAAGATGAGACAGTTTTTGATGTCAACCCTGCTGCTTTGTTGTTCATTTGTTATACATGGGAATGCTTTTCTCATCGTTCCATATACTCCTGGATTAAAGAAATAGGCATTATTTTAGGTGATATTATTCATGACAGCACAGTGGGAAGTTACTGCTTTATTAGAGAGGCAAATTATGCCTCAGGGAAATATGCAGGTCACATCACCTTTCATTTAAAAGGCTATTCCATATCCAACATGTCAGCAAACAAAACAGACAAATTTGGAACTTTTTTTTTTTTCCTGTTGGATTTAATTTTTTTGATGTATTGACACTTCTGCCTCCTTTTTTGGGTTACAGTTTCTTATATAAGTAGAGTCAGCTCACAATGGGAGGGGATATAAATACCTGGCTGGGAACTGAGCCTCTGGAGTTGCTCTATTAATCCATGCCATCAGGGATGTGCTTATGTATGTCACCTTGTGAGCAGTGCAGGTGAGAAAATGGAGCACAAGAGCTTTCCATTCCAACAGTGTTTTCTCTAAAAATCCCACGTGATATTTGTAGGTATTTTTAGACCCCTTTGGCTGCCTGGCTCCATATGTGCTGTCCCTGTGTATAATGTACACATGCCTGTGTGCCTGGATGTGCCTGCAAGTGACAGTGAGCACAAGCAGACAAGCCCCTGTCTTGCTGGCATGGTTTATTAATTAGATCTAATTGATTGCACTCATTGGGAATTCCCTGTGAACACTTCAAAGCACTCCATGCAGAGATTTGCTTGCTGGCGTGTGATTTCCTGGTGCGTTCCTTGCTGTCATGTGGCTGGAAGACTTTGAGTCTGCAAAATACCTCATTTGTGATGGATCAAGGTGCTCAGATAGAGAGTCTTTAGACCCTGAGAGCTGGTGGAGAACTGTGTTAATTGCTGTGTTACACTGGGGAGGACAGAGCAGCTCCAGCTCTTCATCAAAGGCCCACGGCCCCTCGGAGAGCAGCATCCTGCACACTGTCCCACCTCCAAAGGTTTGGCAGCTTGGTGGGGGGTGGAGAGGGACCAATGCAGTTTATATTGAAGTAAGCAAAAATGTATTATCCTACAAAACCCTCGTTTTACTGTTTCTGTTGTCTTTTTAATTGGATACTGTGGGGAATTGGTTCTTGTCTGCGTCTGCCTGCACTCAGTGGCTCATCCCTATCAGCTGAGGGTGAACTGATTTTATGGAGGGGTTTGCAATCATCCCATGGCCCTCAAATCAGCATCACGGAGTGGTTTGAGTTGGAAGGGACCTTAAAAACCATCTCATTCCAATACCTTGCCATGGGCAGGGACACCTTCCCTTAGACCAGTTTGCTCCAAGCCCCATCCAATCTGGCCTTGGACGCTTCCAGGGTGGCATCTTGGGTACAGAGGAAGGAAGAAGTCAAGCTCATTCTGTTTTCGTGAAAAGAGCTTTTTGAAGAATAAAAAGGAATATCATATTGTGGGCAGCACCTTGAAGGGGGGATTCTGCCCCTCTGCTCTGCCCTGGTGAGACCCCACCTCCAGTGCTGCCTCCAGCCCTGGGGTCCCCAGCACAGGAAGGACATGGAGCTGTTGGAGCAAGTCCAGAGGAGGCACCATGAGGACCAGGGGGATGGAGCAGCTCTGCTGGGAGGAAAGGCTTGGAGAATTGGGATTGTTCAGTCTGGAGAAGGGAAGCTTCGGGGTGACCTAATTGTGGCCTTCCAGGACCTGAAGGGAGCCAACAAGAAAGATGGAGAGAGACTATTTACAAGGGCCTGGGGTGACAGGACAAGGGGGAATGGCTTCAGACTTACAAGGAGTAGGTTTAGTTTGGATATCAGGAAAAAATTCTTCCTTGTGAGGGTGGGGAGACCCTGGCACAGGTTGCCCAGAGAAGATGTGGCATCCCTGGAAGTGTCTAAGGCCAGGTTGGACAGGGCTTAGAGCAACCTGGGATAGTGGAAGTTGTCCCTGCCCATGGCAGGGGGTTGGAACTAGATGAGCTTTAAGGTCCCTTCTCACCCAAACCATTCCATGATTCCGTGATTGTATGATTTGAAAGGCAGGACTGGCTGGGAAGACAACAAACATCTTGACTGGTGCACTTGAGTTACAGAGAGAAAAGTGCATGTAAGTGTTTGCACAGTGGTCTCTTTACACTCCAGTTTTCATGTTTGTCAAACCAAAACCTTTTTCCAGTTTCCCACCTTCCCCATAATTCAAATATTCCAGTAGTTTCTGATATTTTCATTTAATATAAGACCTGTCACACCAGTAATGTAGCAACAAAATAAAGCTGAGACCTCACTGAAATACCTCAAAATGTCCAGGTTTGTGGATGGAGAAATAATTTATATTTTGTTACTGTGGAGTATTTCAAGAGTAGCAACAGGAGGAGTATTTGCAGGTCAGGTAAAAGCTTCTTGTGCCAGGGTGTAAAAGCATCAGTAATATGTCAATATTATGAGATTCTTCTCCATCATGTCACATTCCTGTGACAACCCTTGTCCTCTCGTCCTCATTTCCCACTCTCCAGCCTGAACTCCGCTTTTGGGCTGGATCGGGGCCGAAAAGGAAAGCTTTGTGTTTCTTGGAGAGCTGTTCAGGTTAATCCTGGAGAGCCAGAAGCTGCCCAGGTTTTTCTCCCTTTCTGAGCTCCTCAGATACATGTTATCACACATTAACTTATCTTGATTAATTCTTCACAAGATATGGGAGCAGTTCCCCGGAGTTCTTGTGAAAATGAGAGGGACTCACTATCTCCCCATCATCCTCTCCCGGCGTCAGAGTGTCTGTCTGCTGGCAGGACTTAAAGCCAAGGGAAATTGCTTGACATCACTTCAATTTGGGAATATCAAGGGGTTTGGCACTTGGAAGGTGAATTCTGCAGCCAGTTTTATCCATTGGATGGTATAGATCATGTTGACACACTTGCTTCACTGAATCCTCCAACAAGACTTCCCCAGCTGGAGAGGCAGCAGTTGGAAAAGTTCAGGGTTTTCATTTTTTTTTTCCCCCTTTTCCTTCTTTTCCACACTATTTCTGAGCATAACATTGTAATTACGGTAAATAAAA
>NW_020956253.1:1080243-1082419 GCF_003031625.1 Empidonax traillii | reverse complement strand
TGTTTCGACTCTTCCTTTCCTGTCCTGTCTGATATCTGGGGATAAACACACCCGGACACATCCACACGCAGGCTGCTTTATCCAGAATGCTGGGCTTAATGCTCATGTTCTTTCATGTGATCTTGGTCTTAAAATACTTCTTTTATTCCAATTTGAAGGAATATTTGACATTTTTGATGCCATCACCATGGTTCTTGTCTTGCCTGAGGAGCACTTCGTCATCATCTCCATGTTTTCTTATAATTGCAGGAGATTTGAGGGAGTAAATTTGTCTTTATTGTAGTAGAACTTAAAGAGAAATGGCAGAATGACTTGGGAGAAATGCTGATATATCATAATTTTTGAATACTCTGTATAACAGTAAGAACATCAAACTAAGTTTTGGTATTCCATGGATACAGGCAAGTGATTTTTTTGCTTTAATGAGGTTGCTCAGGTTTAAGGGTAAAACATATCAGGAAAACATTAATTGTAAAAGCAAAATTTTAGAAGCTTCTTTTAAGGAGGAGGAAGAACAGGAACTTCTAGCAGGGAAGTTCTGCTTTGCCTAAAAAAACAGTACATGGATTATAGGTTCATTTTGGGTCTCCAGATGTTCTTCCGTGTAAAGATGTAGGTAGGTCTTTCAATCACCTGGAAAGTTAATGTATTTCAGGATTTTGTGTGCTTTTAAAAATGACATTGGACTGTTCTGTTAAATTTTATCCAAAATACCTTGTCCTGGAAGAAAATAGGAGCAGAATTGAGTCTAAAAGTCAGGACTCTTGACCTGCTCAAGAACTTTCCTGTGGCCTTTCAGTGATCCCTTGAGGATCCATAAAGTTCTCCCCCCATTTTTTGGCACCCTGTGACTTCCATCATGTATTTAATAGCTGCTGCAATTACATGAGGGGCATTTTCTACTATTGTTTCCATTTATAAATTGATCACGCTGATCTATTTCTTTTCTGTGAGTTTTGGTTCTTCAGAAAGGCAGTAGGAGATGGGCAGGAGTCATAATTTTAATACATTGAGGGCTGAGGAGGAGCAGAAGAGCAACTGCTGAGGATTCTAATATATGTGGGGTTATGCTAAGTGGTTTTTGGGTTTTTATGCATTGGTGGGTCAAAGTGGGGCTTTGCAGAGAGACCTGGTTTCCATCTGGAAGGTTTATTTATCACCTGCCTGTTCAAGTCTTGTACTGGAAGATGCCTCCTAAAATGATGTTGAGTCCATCTCACTTGTGGATGACAACTTTTTAACAAGAAGTAACACCAGTTTTATAGAGGGTGGAGGCTGAAGAACCCATAAATTAAATCCTGTGTGGGCAGGAGAGGGAAAGATGGGAGATAAAGCAAAACTCTTGGAGGCTCTGCTCTGTCTGGCCTGTCCTCTGCACTCCAAGTGAGGTGGAAGGGCTGAAGTAACATAAAGAGAAGGAGGGAGCAGCAGAGAGAGAATGAAAAGCAAAGGAAACCCTGAAATAAAAATATTAATAGAATGATCAACTGGTCTAATGGAAGATGTCCCTGTCCATGGCAGGGGATTGGAACAAGCTGATCTTTAAGGTCTCTTCCAACCCAATCCACGCTGTGATTCTGATGATTTTCCATATACAGGGAATGTCCTTTTCCCACCCAGTTGGTTTTACTTGCAAGGTGACTGTTTCAGTATTTGAAACCTTGAATCACCCTGGCTCTGTCAGAGGAGGAGATCAGTTCACCCTGAGGATACACAAGATTTTAGGTAGTTTTCAGTACTAAAAATCCCAGCCTGATTTGTTTTTTCCCCAAAAAAACTTCAACCTTTTGAATTACACTTATGAGAAATACTTGGGTCTCTTTTTTTGACTTTTTTTTTTTTCCCCTTTTGCTTAAGTTTAATTTTTACTGCCAGTCTTGGTGTGGTGTCTGTTCTGGAGAGTAGCAGGAAAAGCTGATAAGGGCATAGGACAGAAATCTTTGTGCTTATCTCCCTGCAACACATGGAGCTGAGAGTGCATCCTTTTCCTGTCCTAGGACAGGAGACGTAAACTGACCATCTCCTGGCAGCAGTGACTTCAAACAGAGCCTCCAACGTCTACAGGGTATGAATCTTCTCTCAACTTCAGAGGCCAGCTAGGTGAAAGTGGGTCACTGGTGTTTAGAAAGCTGGTTTTTGTGCCAGAAAGCAAACTAGAAAAAAAAAAAAAAAAAAA